>NC_092092.1:1446194-1529124 GCF_045679555.1 Salvelinus alpinus
CATGGAGGCGAAGTGAATACAACACAGCAAGTAAAATAAAACTAAAAACACTGGAATGGTTGGTTTGCAGTGGAAGAAAGCGCAAAGTAGAGACAGAAATAATGGGGTGCAAAGGAGCAAAATAAATAAATAAATAAATACAGTAGGTAAAGAGGTAGTTGTTTGGGCTAAATTATAGATGGGCTATGTACAGGTGCAGTAATCTATGAGCTGCTCTGACAGCTGGTGCTTAAAGCTAGTGAGGGAGATAAGTGTTTCCAGTTTCAGAGATTTTTGTAGTTCGTTCCAGTCATTGGCAGCAGAGAACTGGAAGGAGAGGCGTCCAAAGGAAGAATTGGTTTTGGGGGTGACTAGAGAGATATACCTGCTGGAGCGCGTGCTACAGGTAGGTGCTGCTATGGTGACCAGCGAGCTGAGATAAGGGGGGACTTTACCTAGCAGGGTCTTGTAGATGACCTGGAACCAGTGGGTTTGGCGACGAGTATGAAGCGAGGGCCAGCCAACGAGAGTGTACAGGTCGCAGTGGTGGGTAGTATATGGGGCTTTGGTGACAAAACGGATGGCACTGTGATAGACTGCATCCAATTTATTGAGTAGGGTTTTGGAGGCTATTTTGTAAATGACATCACCGAAGTCGAGGATTGGTAGGATGGTCAGTTTTACAAGGGTATGTTTGGCAGCATGAGAGAAGGATGCTTTGTTGCGGAATAGGAAGCCAATTCTAGATTTGACTTTGGATTGGAGATGTTTGATGTGAGTCTGGAAGGAGAGTTTACAGTCTAACCAGACACCTAGGTATTTGTAGTTGTCCACATATTCTAAGTCAGAGCCGTCCAGAGTAGTGATGTTGGACAGGCGGGCAGGTGCAGGCAGCGATCGGTTGAAGAGCATGCATTTAGTTTTACTTGTATTTAAGAGCAATTGGAGGCCACGGAAGGAGAGTTGTATGGCATTGAAGCTCGCCTGGAGGGTTGTTAACACAGTGTCAAAAGAAGGGCCAGAAGTATACAGAATAGTGTCGTCTGCGTAGAGGTGGATCAGAGAATCACCAGCAGCAAGAGCGACATCATTGATGTATACAGAGAAGAGAGTCGGTCCAAGAATTGAACCCTGTGGCACCCCCATAGAGACTGCCAGAGGCCCGGACAACAGACCCTCCGATTTGACACACTGAACTCGATCAGAGAAGTAGTTGGTGAACCAGGCGAGGCAATCATTAGAGAAACCAAGGCTGTCGAGTCTGCCGATGAGGATGTGGTGATTGACAGAGTCAAAAGCCTTGGCCAGGTCAATGAATACGGCTGCACAGTATTGTTTCCTATCGATGGCGGTTAAGATATCGTTTATGACCTTGAGCGTGGCTGAGGTGCACCCATGACCAGCTCTGAAACCAGATTGCATAGCGGAGAAGGTATGGTGGGATTCGAAATGGTCGGTAATCTGTTTGTTGACTTGGCTTTCGAAGACCTTAGAAAGGCAGGGTAGGATAGATATAGGTCTGTAGCTGTTAGGGTCAAGAGTGTCCCCCCCTTTGAAGAGGGGGATAACCGCAGCTGCTTTCCAATCTTTGGGAATCTCAGACGACACGAAAGAGAGGTTGAAGAGGCTAGTAATAGGGGTGGCCACAATTTCAGCAGATAGTTTTAGAAAGAAAGGGTCCAGATTATCTAGCACGGCTGATTTGTAAGGGTCCAGATTTTGCAGCTCTTTTAGAACATCAGCTGACTGTATTTGGGAGAAAGAGAAATGGGGAAGGCTTGGGCGAGTAGCAGAGGGGAGGGCAGTGCTGTTGTCCGGGGTAGGGGTAGCCAGGTGGAAAGCATGGCCAGCCGTAGAAAAATGCTTATTGAAATTCTCAATTATAGTGGATTTGTCGGTGGTGACAGTGTTTCCTATCTTCAGAGCGGTTGGAAGCTGGGAGGAGGTGTTCTTATTCTCCATGGACTTTACGGTGTCCCAGAACTTTTTTGAATTTGTGTTGCAGGAAGCAAATTTCTGCTTGAAAAAGCTAGCCTTGGCTGTTCTAACTGCCTGTGTATATTGGTTTCTGGCTTCCCTGAAAAGTTGCATATCACGGGGGCTGTTCGATGCTAATGCAGAACGCCATAGGATGTTTTTCTGTTGGTTAAGGGCAGTCAGGTCAGGAGAGAACCAAGGGCTATATCTGTTCCTGGTTCTAAATTTCTTGAATGGGGCATGCTTATTCAAGATGGTGAGGAAGGCATTTTTAAAAAATGTCCAGGCATCCTCTACTGACGGGATGAGATCAATATCCTTCCAGGATACCCCGGCCAGGTCGATTAGAAAGGCCTGCTCGCTGAAGTGTTTCAGGGAGCGTTTGACAGTGATGAGTGGAGGTCGTTTGACCGCTGACCCATTACGGATGCAGGCAATGAGGCAGTGATCGCTGAGATCTTGGTTGAAAACAGCAGAGGTGTATTTGGAGGGCAAGTTTGTTAGGATGATATCTATGAGGGTACCCGTGTTTACGGAATTGGGGTGGTACCTGGTAGGTTCATTGATAATTTGTGTGAGATTGAGGGCATCAAGCTTAGATTGTAGGGTGGCTGGGGTGTTGAGCATGTTCAAATTTAGGTCGCCTAGCAGCACGAGCTCTGAAGATAGATGGGGGGCAATCAGTTCACATATAGTGTCCAGAGCACAGCTGGGGGCAGAGGGTGGTCTATAGCAGGCGGCAACGGTGAGAGACTTGTTTTTAGAGAGGTGGATTTTTAAAAGTAGAAGTTCAAATTGTTTGGGAACAGACCTGGATAGTAAAACAGAACTCTGCAGGCAATCTTTGCAGTAGATTGCAACACCGCCCCCATTGGCCGTTCTATCTTGTCTGAAAATCTTGTAATTGGGGATGAAAATGTCTGAATTTTTGGTGGTCTTTCTAAGCCAGGATTCAGACACGGCTAAAACATCCGGGTTGGCAGAGTGTGCTAAAGCAGTGAACAAAACAAACTTAGGGAGGAGGCTTCTAATGTTAACATGCATGAAGCCAAGGCTATTACGGTTACAGAAGTCATCAAAAGAGAGCGCCTGGGGAATAGGAGTGGAGCTAGGTACTGCAGGGCCTGGATTCACCTCTACATCACCAGAGGAACAGAGGAGGAGTAGGATAAGGGTACGGCTAAAAGCTATGAGAATTGGTCGTCTAGAGCTACTAGAGCAGAGAGTAAAAGGAAGTTTCTGGGGGCGATAAAATAGCTTAAAGGAATAATGTACAGACAAAGGTATGGTAGGATGTGAATACAGTGGAGGTAAACCTAGGTATTGAGTGATGATGAGAGAGATATTGTCTCTAGAAACATCATTGAAACCAGGTGATGTCATCGCATATGTGGGTGGTGGAACTGAGAGGTTGGATATGGTATAGTGAGCAGGGCTAGAGTCTCTACAGTGAAATAAGCCAATAAACACTAACCAGAACAACAATGGACAAGGCATATTTACATTAAGGAGAGGCATGCTTAATCGAGTGATCAATAAGGGTCCAGTGAGTAGAGGTTGGTTGGGGTCACGGCGATCCAGACAGTAGGCCGGGTAGAGGCTATCGGTAGCAAGATAGCATAGGATGGAGGTCTAATTGTAGATACCTCGTGCGTTTCCGTCGGTAGGTTAGTGGGGTTCCGTGTGGTAGAGGGGATCAATCCAAATTGGCAAAATAGATATAGTGGCCCAAGAAAAAAAAAAAAATAATAATAATAATAGTCCGATATACTTATTCAGATAGCAGCCGATAAGACAGCTAACGATTAGCGGGCCCCAGGTGAGCGTTCAGGTAACGTCGGGACGGGGGTGCCAGTTGGATAACTCCCTCGGGCAGATAACGTCGGCAGTCAGTCGTGAAGGCCCGGTGGGGCTCCGTATCTGCAGCAACAACAACAAAAAAACAAAAAAACGGGTCCGGATAGGTGACTGTAGCCCAGGAATGGCTGATGGAGCTCCTCAGCTAGCTCCGGAATAAATTACGTTTGCTCCGGGATCGACGTAAGCCAATAGACACACGGTTTGCAGCTAGCTAGCTGCGAAATCAAGGAGCAAATGTCCAGTGCCTGCGGCTGAAATCCGGTGATGAAGTAGAAGAAAAAAAAATCCGGTGATGTGGTAGTGAAAAAGCAGTCCTATATGCTCTGGGTTGATATCGCGCTTGCAGACTGGCAGGTATTGGCCCGAGCTGAAGCTGGCTGGTGTCCGAGTTAAGGGTGAAGACCGCAGCAGTGGCTAACTGACTACTAGCTAGTAGCTAGTTATCTGGCTAGCTTCTGATTGGGGTTACGGTTCTAAAGTATAAAAGAAATAGCAGATCCGTACCACATTGGGTGAGGCGGAATGTATATTCAGTTCCTAAATGGAACTAAGTGAAATTAAAATATATACGAAATGCATACGAAAAAAAACGAGGACTATTTACACGGGACAAGACAAACACACGTCCGACTGCTACGCCATCTTGGAATCATCATCATTTGTTACATCAGCTGATGTCACAAAGTGCTGTACAGGAAACTCAGCCTAAAACCCCAAACAGCAAGCAATGCAGGTGTAGAAGCACGGTGGCTAGGAAAAACTCCCTAGAAAGGCCAGAACTTAGGAAGAAACCAGGCTATGAGGGGTGACCAGTCCTCTTCTGGCTGTGCCGGGTGGAGATTATAACATGGCCAAGATGTTCAAATCATCATCAGTGGTGTTGTGATGTATCCTAGGGTACACTGGGTGTTTACCCGCTCTACAGATGGGGGGGGGGGGGGGTTTTTCTCTACCCTCTCCCTCCCACAGGCAACTCAGACAAGGTTAATCAGCCTCAGCTTGTGTCCAAGTGCCACTAGACTGACCAGCTCAGCCAAACAGGATCTCTTTCACCGCTGCACAGTTACAGTCCATCTCGATGGTCTTTACTGTCATGCTTGTCCACCAACACATACCATCATCAGGGTTTCAGATCAATTCCAAATGCTTTTACTGTTAACTAGCTATGCTTCCATCTCAGATACAAAGTAGAGGACTTCCTGGTTTTCTTTTCATTCAGGAAATTATTATCCGACCGGCTGAATTAAATATTGAAGGGATGTAGTTACAGTCACTATACTCCTCCTGTATTTTAGTAAAGGGCTGTAGTTACTATAGTCCTCCTGTATTTTAGTAAAGTGCTGTAGTTACTATACTCCTCCTGTATTTTAGTAAAGGGCTGTAGTTACTATACTCCTCCTGTATTTTAGTAAAGGGCTGTAGTTACTATAATCCTCCTGTATTTTAGTAAAGGGCTGTAGTTACTATAATCCTCCTGTATTTTAGTAAAGGGCTGTAGTTACTATACTCCTCCTGTATTTTAGTAAAGGGCTGTAGTTACTATAATCCTTCTGTATTTTAGTAAAGGGCTGTAGTTACTATAATCCTCCTGTATTTTAGTAAAGGGCTGTAGTTACTATAATCCTCCTGTATTTTAGTAAAGGGCTGTAGTTACTATAATCCTCCTGTATTTTAGTAAAGGGCTGTAGTTACTATACTCCTCCTGTATTTTAGTAAAGGGCTGTAGTTACTATACTCCTCCTGTATTTTAGTAAAGGGCTGTAGTTACTATACTCCTCCTGTATTTTAGTAAAGGGCTGTAGTTACTATACTCCTCCTGTATTTTAGTAAAGGGCTGTAGTTACTATAATCCTCCTGTATTTTAGTAAAGGGCTGTAGTTACTATACTCCTCATGTATATTAGTAAAGGGCTGTAGTTACTATACTCCTCCTGTATTTTAGTAAAGGGCGGTAGTTACTATACTCCTCCTGTATTTTAGTAAAGGGCTGTAGTTACTATAATCCTCCTGTATATTAGTAAAGGGCTGTAGTTACTATACTCCTCCTGTATATTAGTAAAGGGCTGTAGTTACTATAATCCTCCTGTATTTTAGTAAAGGGCTGTAGTTACTATAATCCTCCTGTATTTTAGTAAAGGGCTGTAGTTACTATACTCCTCCTGTATTTTAGTAAAGGGCTGTAGTTACTATACTCCTCCTGTATTTTAGTAAAGGGCTGTAGTTACTATACTCCTCCTGTATTTTAGTAAAGGGCTGTAGTTACTATAATCCTCCTGTATATTAGTAAAGGGCTGTAGTTACTATACTCCTCCTGTATTTTAGTAAAGGGCTGTAGTTACTATAATCCTCCTGTATTTTAGTAAAGGGCTGTAGTTACTATAATCCTCCTGTATTTTAGTAAAGGGCTGTAGTTACTATAATCCTCCTGTATTTTAGTAAAGGGCTGTAGTTACTATAGTCCTCCTGTATTTTAGTAAAGGGCTGTAGTTACTATACTCCTCCTGTATTTTAGTAAAGGGCTGTAGTTACTATACTCCTCCTGTATTTTAGTAAAGGGCTGTAGTTACTATAATCCTCCTGTATTTTAGTAAAGGGCTGTAGTTACTATAATCCTCCTGTATTTTAGTAAAGGGCTGTAGTTACTATAGTCCTCCTGTATTTTAGTAAAGGGCTGTAGTCACTATAATCCTCCTGTATTTTAGTAAAGGGCTGTAGTTACTATACTCTTCCTGTATTTTAGTAAAGGGCTGTAGTTACTATAGTCCTCCTGTATTTTAGTAAAGGGCTGTAGTTACTATACTCTTCCTGTATTTTAGTAAAGGGCTGTAGTTACTATAATCCTCCTGTATTTTAGTAAAGGGCTGTACTTACTATACTCCTCCTGTATTTTAGTAAAGGGCTGTACTTACTATACTCCTCCTGTATTTTAGTAAAGGGCTGTAGTTACTATACTCCTCCTGTATTTTAGTAAAGGGCTGTAGTTACTATAATCCTCCTGTATTTTAGTAAAGGGCTGTAGTTACTATAATCCTCCTGTATATTAGTAAAGGGCTGTAGTTACTATACTCCTCCTGTATTTTAGTAAAGGGCTGTAGTTACTATACTCCTCCTGTATTTTAGTAAAGGGCTGTAGTTACTATACTCCTCCTGTATTTTAGTAAAGGGCTGTAGTTACTATACTCCTCCTGTATTTTAGTAAAGGGCTGTAGCTACTATACTCCTCCTGTATTTTAGTAAAGGGCTGTAGTTACTATAATCCTCCTGTATATTAGTAAAGGGCTGTAGTTACTATACTCCTCCTGTATTTTAGTAAAGGGCTGTAGTTACTATAATCCTCCTGTATTTTAGTAAAGGGCTGTAGTTACTATAATCCTCCTGTATTTTAGTAAAGGGCTGTAGTTACTATAATCCTCCTGTATTTTAGTAAAGGGCTGTAGTTACTATAGTCCTCCTGTATTTTAGTAAAGGGCTGTAGTTACTATAGTCCTCCTGTATTTTAGTAAAGGGCTGTAGTTACTATACTCCTCCTGTATTTTAGTAAAGGGCTGTAGTTACTATACTCCTCCTGTATTTTAGTAAAGGGCTGTAGTTACTATAATCCTCCTGTATTTTAGTAAAGGGCTGTAGTTACTATAATCCTCCTGTATTTTAGTAAAGGGCTGTAGTTACTATAGTCCTCCTGTATTTTAGTAAAGGGCTGTAGTCACTATAATCCTCCTGTATTTTAGTAAAGGGCTGTAGTTACTATACTCTTCCTGTATTTTAGTAAAGGGCTGTAGTTACTATAGTCCTCCTGTATTTTAGTAAAGGGCTGTAGTTACTATACTCTTCCTGTATTTTAGTAAAGGGCTGTAGTTACTATAATCCTCCTGTATTTTAGTAAAGGGCTGTACTTACTATACTCCTCCTGTATTTTAGTAAAGGGCTGTAGTTACTATACTCCTCCTGTATTTTAGTAAAGGGCTGTAGTTACTATACTCCTCCTGTATATTAGTAAAGGGCTGTAGTTACTATAATCCTCCTGTATTTTAGTAAAGGGCTGTAGTTACTATAATCCTCCTGTATATTAGTAAAGGGCTGTAGTTACTATACTCCTCCTGTATTTTAGTAAAGGGCTGTAGTTACTATAGTCCTCCTGTATTTTAGTAAAGGGCTGTAGTTACTATACTCCTCCTGTATTTTAGTAAAGGGCTGTAGTTACTATACTCCTCCTGTATTTTAGTAAAGGGCTGTAGTTACTATACTCCTCCTGTATTTTAGTAAAGGGCTGTAGTTACTATAGTCCTCCTGTATTTTAGTAAAGGGCTGTAGTTACTATACTCCTCCTGTATTTTAGTAAAGGGCTGTAGTTACTATACTCTTCCTGTATTTTAGTAAAGGGCTGTAGTTACTATACTCCTCCTGTATTTTAGTAAAGGGCTGTAGTTACTATAATCCTCCTGTATTTTAGTAAAGGGCTGTAGTTACTATACTCTTCCTGTATTTTAGTAAAGGGCTGTAGTTACTATACTCCTCCTGTATTTTAGTAAAGGGCTGTAGTTACTATAATCCTCCTGTATTTTAGTAAAGGGCTGTAGTTACTATACTCCTCCTGTATTTTAGTAAAGGGCTGTAGTTACTATAGTCCTCCTGTATTTTAGTAAAGGGCTGTAGTTACTATACTCCTCCTGTATTTTAGTAAAGGGCTGTAGTTACTATACTCTTCCTGTATTTTAGTAAAGGGCTGTAGTTACTATACTCCTCCTGTATTTTAGTAAAGGGCTGTAGTTACTATAATCCTCCTGTATTTTAGTAAAGGGCTGTAGTTACTATACTCTTCCTGTATTTTAGTAAAGGGCTGTAGTTACTATACTCCTCCTGTATTTTAGTAAAGGGCTGTAGTTACTATAATCCTCCTGTATTTTAGTAAAGGGCTGTAGTTACTATACTCCTCCTGTATTTTAGTAAAGGGCTGTAGTTACTATACTCCTCCTGTATTTTAGTAAAGGGCTGTAGTTACTATAGTCCTCCTGTATTTTAGTAAAGGGCTGTAGTTACTATAATCCTCCTGTATTTTAGTAAAGGGCTGTAGTTACTATACTCCTCCTGTATTTTAGTAAAGGGCTGTAGTTACTATACTCTTCCTGTATTTTAGTAAAGGGCTGTAGTTACTATACTCCTCCTGTATTTTAGTAAAGGGCTGTAGTTACTATACTCCTCCTGTATTTTAGTAAAGGGCTGTAGTTACTATACTCCTCCTGTATATTAGTAAAGGGCTGTAGTTACTATAGTCCTCCTGTATTTTAGTAAAGGGCTGTAGTTACTATACTCCTCCTGTATTTTAGTAAAGGGCTGTAGTTACTAGTCCTCCTGTATTTTAGTAAAGGGCTGTAGTTACTATAATCCTCCTGTATTTTAGTAAAGGGCTGTAGTTACTATACTCCTCCTGTATTTTAGTAAAGGGCTGTAGTTACTATACTCTTCCTGTATTTTAGTAAAGGGCTGTAGTTACTATACTCCTCCTGTATTTTAGTAAAGGGCTGTAGTTACTATACTCCTCCTGTATTTTAGTAAAGGGCTGTAGTTACTATACTCCTCCTGTATATTAGTAAAGGGCTGTAGTTACTATAGTCCTCCTGTATTTTAGTAAAGGGCTGTAGTTACTATAATCCTCCTGTATTTTAGTAAAGGGCTGTAGTTACTATACTCCTCCTGTATTTTAGTAAAGGGCTGTAGTTACTATAGTCCTCCTGTATATTAGTAAAGGGCTGTAGTTACTATAGTCCTCCTGTATTTTAGTAAAGGGCTGTAGTTACTATACTCCTCCTGTATATTAGTAAAGGGCTGTAGTTACAGATGGCCATCTGAGACAATGTTAATCTCATTCCCTTCTCCATTTAGATAATCACACTGTCTGTGTCCCAAATGGTTCCCTATTCCCTTTAGGGCTCTGGTTAAACGTAGTGCACTATAAAAGGGTACGGGGGGGGGTACCATTTGGAATGCAAAAAAAGTGTGATGCCGACAGAGATGGGTAGTGTGTACAGAGCAGCAGCTCCAGTCTTCTCGGTTCAGGAATTACGGAGCGAGAGGCGCTAGTATTACATTACATTAATCCTATAAAGTCACCGTTAGAAGTAAAAGCTCCTCTATTAGGGAGTAAAAACCGCACCACCACTGCAACAACAATTCTGTTATCAGATCTTCTCCAAGGACAGACCTCTGGGGGTTGGGTTTGAAATGGGGACAGACCTCTGGGGGTTGGGTTTGAAATGGGGACAGACCTCTGGGGGTTGGGTTTGAAACCGGGACAGACCTCTGGGGTTGGGTTTGAAACCGGGACAGACCTCTGGGGTTGGGTTTGAAACCGGGACAGACATCTGGGGGTTGGGTTTGAATCAACTTCATTAATCCCCCATGGGGAAATTGGATTTGGCACCAGCAGGACACAAACTGCAACCACATAAAGGTTTGGACAACTAATTATTCCAGGGTTTTTCTTTATTTTTACTATTTTCTGCATTGTAGAATAATAGTGAAGACATCATGTAGTAACCAAAAAAAAGTGTTAAACAAATCAAAATATATTATATTTGAGATTCTCCAGCGTTGCACACACTTGGGATTCTCTCAACCAGCTTCACCTGGAATGCTATTCCAACAGTCTTGAAGGAGTTCCCACATATGCTGAGCACTTGTTGGCTTGGCTGCTTTTCCTTCACTCCGCGGTCCAACTCATCCCAAACCATCTCAATTGGGTTGAGGTCGGGTGACTGTTGAGGCCAGGTTATCTGATGCAGAACTCCATCACTCTCCTTCTTGGTCAAATAGCCCTTACACAGCCTGGAGGTGTGTTGGGTCATTGTCCCCAGCAAAGCAACCCCACACCTCCTCCTCCATGCTTCACGTTGGAAACAACACATGCAGAGATCATCCGTTCACCTTCTCTGCATCTCACAAAGACACAGCTGTTGCAACCTAAAATCTTGTGTTTCTTGGCCAAAGCAAGGCTCTTCTTATTATTGGTGTCCTTTAGTAGTGGTTTCTTTGCAGCAATTCTACCATGAAGGCCGGATTCACGCAGTCTCCTCTGAACAGTTGATGTTGAGATGTGTCTGTTACTTGAACTCTGAAGCATTTATTTGGGCTGACATTTCTGAGGGGCAGTTAACTCTAATGAACTTCCGTTCCTGTGGCGGTCCTCATGAGAGCCAGTTTCATCATAGCGCTTGATGGTTTTTGCGACTGCACTTGAAGAAACTGTCAAAGTTCTTGAAATGTTCTGGATTTACTGACAATGGCTTAAAGGAATAATGGACTGTCGTTTGTCTTTGCTTATTTGAGGTGTTCTTGCCATAATAGGGCTATCTTCTGTTTACCAACCCTACCGTGTCACAACACAACTGATTGGCTCAAATGCATTAAGAAAGAAAGAAATTCCACAAATTAACAAGGCGCACCTGTTATTTGAAATGCATTCCAGGTGACTACCTCATTAAGCTGGTTGAGATAATGCCAAGAATGTGCAAAGCTGTCATCAAGGCAAAGGGTGGCTACTTTGAAGAATCTAAAATCTCTTGATTTATTTAACACTTTTTTGGTTACTACATAATTTCATGTGTGATATTTCATAGTTTTGATGTCTTCACTATTATTCTACAATGTAGAAAACAGTTAAAAAAAAAATAATAATAATGAGTAGGTGTCCAAACCTTTGACTGGTACTGTACCTCAGACCACAGAGAACTGATGGAAAGCCACATTTTAAATGTTTAACTGGTAATGTATAGTGGTCATTCCAACACAAGTTTGAGAAGCAATGGAATCTCATAGGTCATATCAGATTATGTGGACTGTCCACTAGAATGACCAATGACCATGGCAGTTATGGTCAGAACATGTCAAATCCCAAGACGATATGGAATGGCCACCAGGACTATTTACCTTCTAGGGGACATTCATTTCTGCAGACATTTTGTGGTACCCTTCCCCAGGCTCCCGAGTGGAGCAGCGGTCTAAGGCACTGCATCTCAGTGTAAGAGGCGTCACTACAGTCCCTGGTTCGAATCCAGGCTGTATCACAGCCGTCCTTGATTGGGAGTCCCATAGGGCAGCGCACAATTGGCCCAGTGTTGTCCAGGTTTGGCCGGGGTAGGCCGTCATTGTAAATAAGAATTTATTCTTAACTGAACTGCCTAGTTAAATAAATAAAAATATCTGTGCCTCGAAACAATCCTGTCTCGGAGCTGTACGGACAATTTTTTCGATTAACCTGTACCCCCCCAGATAACCCTGTACCCCCGCACATTGACTCGGTATCGGTAGCCCATGTATATAGCCTCGTTATTGTATATTTCTTGTGTTACTTTTTGATATAATTTTTTATTGTTTATTTAGTAAATATATTCTTAACTCTATTTCTTGAACTGCATTGTTGGTTAAGGGCTTGTAAGTAAGCATTTCACTAAGGTCTACACCTGTTGTATTCAGCATTTCACTAAGGTCTACACCTGTTGTATTCAGCATTTCACTAAGTTCTACACCTGTTGTATTCAGCATTTCACTAAGGTCTACACCTGTTGTATTCAGCATTTCACTAAGTTCTACACCTGTTGTATTCAGCATTTCACTAAGGTCTACACCTGTTGTATTCGGCGCATGTGACAAATACAATTTGATTTGAAATGTTGGTAACACAGTATAATGCTGGCATACAGAGCTTTCGGAAAGTATTCGGACCCCTTGACTTTTTAGACATTTTGTTACGTTACAGCTTTATTCTAAAATGGATGAAATAGTTTTTCTCCCTCCAATCTACACACAATACCCCATCATTTTCAAATGCTTTTGCTGTTAGGTAGCTAAGCTTCTATCTCAGAACCAAAGTAGAGGACTTGCTGGTTTTGTTGTCCTTCAGGAAATCCTTATCCAACCGGCTGAATGAAATACTAAATGTTGATGTTGTTACTAGACTAAATACTAGATGTTGTTACAGTCACTATACTGATGATTACTAAAGGGCTGTTGTTACAGGTTGTCCTTAGCAAATTTATGGAAAAATAAATAATGAAATATCACATTTACATCAGTATTCCAACCCTTTACTCAGTACTTTGTTGAAAGTAGCGATTACAGCCTTGAGTCTCCTTGGGTAGGACGCTACAATCTTGGCACACCTGTATTTGGGGAGTTTCTCCCATTTCTTCTCTGCAGATCCTCTCAAGCTCTGTCAGGTTAGATGGGGAGCATCTATTTTCAGGTCTCTCCAGAGATGTTCGATCGGGTTCAAGTCCGGGCTCTGGCTGGGCCACTCAAGGACATTCAGAGACTTGTCCCGAAGCCACTCCTGCTTTGTCTTAGCTGTGTGCTTAGGGTCATCGTCCTGTTGGAAGGTGAACCTTCACCCTAGTCTCAGGTCCCGAGCGCTCTGGAGCAGGTTTTCATCAAGGAGCTCTCTGTACTTTGCTCCGTTCATCTTTCCCTCAACCCCGACTAGTCTCCCAGTCCCTGCCGCTGAAAAACATCCCCACAGCATGATGCTGCCACCACCATGTTTCACCGTAGGGATGGTGCCAGGTTTCCTCCAGATGTTTGGCATTCAGGCCAAAGACTTCAATCTTGGTTTCATTAGACCAGAGAATCTTGTTTCTCATGGTCTGAGAGTCCTTTAGGTGCCTTTTGGCAAACTCCAAGCGGGCCGTCATGTGACTTTTACTGAGGAATGGCTTCCGTCGACCTCATGGCTTGGTTTATGCACATGCACTGTCAACTGTAAGACCTTTATATAGACAGGGGTCTGCATACTTTCCGAATGCACTGTCCGAATGCAGAGCAGTGTTCAGGTAACTAATGCTTGCCTCACTGAGTCAAGACTATTGAGTGCGAGTGAACAAGGAAGTAAGAGATATCATGTCTTTTACCTTCGACCACCTTAAGGTGACCCTGTAGAATAACCGGACCTGTCTGCTACATCATGTATAATTTGGCTCATAAATCAAAATGGTGGTACAGTCCTGTACATGAGGCATTTGCCAGACACAGAGGAAGTGAAGTGCAGTTGAGACCAGTTAGTTAGATCAAGATAAAGTCTGAGTGCCAGAGAGTCTGCTGTGAGGACAAAGTTCTGTCAAATCCCAAAGGATCCTTTACTGTCACCAAACAGACCCTCAGAACGGTCCAGTTTCGTAGGCTGAATGCCAACTCATTTTGTCATTGTCACGTTTGTTTGTACAGTCCATGGTGTTATACTACAACGAAGGTTCAATGAGTTAGCCAGCTAACTTGAGTAAACAACCCAAAATAACTAGTGCACAAAGACCTTGTGTTTTGGGTTGTTGAGACAATTAGACCAAGTCCATTTCAACCTCATATTTCAACAACAAAACATTTTTTTAAATGTTATTTCTGAACATTTAGGCAAGTTAGCTGGCTAACTCATTGGTTCATATTCTCCCCTCTAGGGAGACATTACTGTTACCTGGTGTCTGGTTCCCATGTTGATCCTGTGAAATAGATTTGCTACATGGTAACACTGACCTGACACAGAAAGAATCTTATGTGTCGAAAGACAATAACCCTCTCTCATAGACTCTAGCCCTAAAAAAACACATTCAATAACAGCCATACAATGTTGATACGAGTCAAATTGAATCGAAATGGTCTGCACAATTATGGAAATGTGATCCGGTAATTAAATAAAGATACGCCGAACAGTGGCTCTTAAAAGATGTGCTCATTTGAATTTATGCTGGACTGTTGTGTGTTCAATTGTGGTAGTTGGATAAAAGGCATGCCAGAGCTGTAATTGAGGGAGCCAGACTGATCCTTATTAAATTATTTTTTACAATGGTAAGGTATTAGTGTTCAATGTGCACCACAATGAGCAGGTAGCCTTGTGGTTAGAGCAGGTAGCCTAGTGGTTAGAGACAGGTAGCCTAGTGGTTAGAGACAGGTAGCCTAGCGGTTAGAGACAGGTAGCCTAGCGGTTAGAGACAGGTAGCCTAGCGGTTAGAGACAGGTAGCCTAGCGGTTAGAGACAGGTAGCCTAGCGGTTAGAGACAGGTAGCCTAGCGGTTAGAGACAGGTAGCCTAGCGGTTAGAGACAGGTAGCCTAGCGGTTAGAGACAGGTTGCCTAGCGGTTAGAGACAGGTAGCCTAGCGGTTAGAGACAGGTAGCCTAGCGGTTAGAGACAGGTAGCCTAGCGGTTAGAGACAGGTAGCCTAGCGGTTAGAGACAGGTAGCCTAGCGGTTAGAGACAGGTAGCCTAGCGGTTAGAGACAGGTAGCCTAGCGGTTAGAGACAGGTAGCCTAGCGGTTAGAGACAGGTAGCCTAGCGGTTAGAGACAGGTAGCCTAGCGGTTAGAGACAGGTAGCCTAGCGGTTAGAGACAGGTAGCCTAGCGGTTAGAGACAGGTAGCCTAGCGGTTAGAGACAGGTTGCCTAGCGGTTAGAGACAGGTTGCCTAGCGGTTAGAGACAGGTTGCCTAGCGGTTAGAGAAAGGTAGCCTAGCGGTTAGAGACAGGTAGCCTAGCGGTTAGAGACAGGTAGCCTAGCGGTTAGAGACATGTAGCCTAGCGGTTAGAGACATGTAGCCTAGCGGTTAGATACATGTAGCCTAGCGGTTAGATACATGTGGCCTAGCGGTTAGAGACAGGTAGCCTAGCGGTTAGAGACAGGTAGCCTAGCGGTTAGAGACAGGTAGCCTAGCGGTTAGAGACAGGTAGCCTAGCGGTTAGAGACAGGTAGCCTAGCGGTTAGAGACAGGTAGCCTAGCGGTTAGAGACAGGTAGCCTAGCGGTTAGAGACAGGTAGCCTAGCGGTTAGAGACAGGTAGCCTAGTGGTTAGAGACAGGTAGCCTAGTGGTTAGAGACAGGTAGCCTAGTGGTTAGAGACAGGTAGCCTAGTGGTTAGAGCAGGTAGCCAAGTGGTTAGAGACAGGTAGCCTAGTGGTTAGAGACAGGTAGCCTAGTGGTTAGAGACAGGTAGCCTAGTGGTTAGAGACAGGTAGCCTAGCGGTTAGAGACAGGTAGCCTAGCGGTTAGAGACAGGTAGCCTAGTGGTTAGAGACAGGTAGCCTAGTGGTTAGAGACAGGTAGCCTAGTGGTTAGAGACAGGTAGCCTAGTGGTTAGAGACAGGTAGCCTAGTGGTTAGAGACAGGTAGCCTAGTGGTTAGAGACAGGTAGCCTAGTGGTTAGAGCAGGTAGCCAAGTGGTTAGAGACAGGTAGCCTAGTGGTTAGAGACAGGTAGCCTAGTGGTTAGAGACAGGTAGCCTAGTGGTTAGAGCGTTGGGCCAGTAACCGAAAGGTTGCTTGATCAAATCCCTGAGTTGACAAGGTAAAAATCTGTCTTTCTGCCCCTGAAAAAGGCACTGTTCCTAGGCCGTCATTGTAAATAAGAATTTGTTCTTAACTGACTTGCCTAGTTAAATAAAATAATGTGTGGTTAGACATGGAAGTAGTACATAGTGGATACTAGGCCTATATTTACAACAACAACACATTGAAGCGTGACTGAAACTTTGACGTTGGACTGCTTTCAGACAACTATGAAGAGATATACTGAACAACTACCTCAGAGAGATTACAGAAGACAAAGTGATGAGTGAAGAAAGCATTTGTCAGTAGTCTAGTGCCCCCTTATGGAAATGGGACTAGTTTCAGACTTCCTTGTCTATCGGGATGTCAACCCGTCTACAAACATCAACGTCCATGTTCTAGGAACATAGACATATTTTAGCAGACGCAAACAGTACCACTTACAGTAAGTGCATAAATTTTCCACCGTGGAAACCAGAACTGTGAATTTGCACTTCGTTGACCTGTCAGAGAGGTATTCTATTGGCCGTTGCCTCTGATGTCAAAAGATGATGTCAATAGATACACCTTTCAGTATCCTAATGTAAAAATATGACGAGTACTAAACCAACTGAGTGGTTCTCCGTAGCTCAGTTGGTTTAACATGATGATTGCAACGCCAAGATGGTGGGTTTGATCCTTGGATCAACAGTACATAAAACGTACGCACAATGTAAGTCGCTTTGGATAAAAGTGTCTTCTAAATGGCATTTATCATATATATGAACTATTTTACAAAAATGTGCCTCCTTTGTGATCAAAGAGGACGGAGGGTAAACTTACACCTTTCTGCAGAAGTTGATGTCAGGGTAATATCCTAATGTAATATGACAATATGACTACATGAAACATAGTAAGTAGTACCTGTAGAAGTTGATGTCAGGGTAGTTGAAGTATTCTGACTTCCTGGAGTTGCGTCGGGGGAAGGTACAGAAGAAGGCGTTGGCCAATAGAGAAGCCACCTGCACCTGAGACAGGGTGATGGAGTGGTTCATCCCTTCCTTCAGCAGAGGGATGGGCTGGGGAAAAGACAAAAAAGATTTATTGACTTGCATTTAAGTAATTTAACAGACGCTCTCGTCCAGAGAGACTTACAGTTGCTTGATTTCTTAGTGGAGTAAACGTGGAGTAGTGGAGTAAACGTGGAGTAGTGGAGTAAATGTGGAGTAGTGGAGTAAACGTGGATTAGTGGAGTAAATGTGGAGTAACCGTGGAGTAGTGGAGTAGATGTGGAGTAGTGGAGTAAACGTGGAGTAAATGTGGAGTAGTGGAGTAAACGTGGAGTAAATGTGAAGTAAATGTGGAGTAACCGTGGAGTAGTGGAGTAAACGTGGAGTAAATGTGGAGTAAATGTGGAGTAAATGTGGAGTAAATATGGAGTAGTGGAGTAAACGTGGGGTAGTGGAGTAAACGTAGAGTAGTGGAGTAAATGTGGAGTAGTGGAGTAAATGTGGAGTAAACGTGGAGTAGTGGAGTAAATGTGGAGTAGTGGAGTAAATGTGGAGTAGTGGAGTACACGTCGAGTAGTGGAGTAAACGTTGAGTAGTGTAGTAAATGTGTAGTAAACGTGTAGTAAACGTGGAGTAGTGGAGTAAACGTGGAGCAGTGGAGTAAACGTGGAGTAGTGGAGTAAACGTGGAGTAGTGGAGTAAACGTGGAGTAGAGGAGTAAACGTGGAGTAGTGGAGTAAATGTGGAGTAAACGTTGAGTAGTGGAGTAAACGTAGAGTAAATGTGGAGGAAACGTCGAGTAGTGGAGTAAAGGAGTAAATGTGGTGTAAATGTGGAGTATTGCAGTAAATGTGGAGTAAAATAGCAGTAGTGGAGTAAACGGCCAAAGCGGTGATTGAAGGTCAACATAATCATTTTGGCCATTTAAAGCCCTAGTCTGTGAATCCAAAAACACCAGGGTTCCTGTCTGTTCCTAAAACAAGGTGATTGATTGGTTCATTGTGAGCAGGATAGACTTGGGAAAAGACAAAGGTGCGTATGAAATGGCATCCTATGGCTTTGGTCAACAGTAGTGCACTATATAGGGCTCTGGTCAACAGTAGTGCACTATATAGGGCTCTGGTCAACAGCAGTGCACTATATAGGGCTCTGGTCAACAGTAGTGCACTATATAGGGCTCTGGTCAACAGTAGTGCACTATATAGGGCTCTGGTCAACAGTAGTGCACTATATAGGGCAGTGTTTCCCAACTCCAGTCCTCCAGTACTCTCAAACAGCACACATTTTATTGTAGCTCCGGACAAACTCAGTTAGTTGACAAGTTGAATCAGGTGTGTTTGTCTGGGGCTACAATACAATGTGTGCTGGTTGGGAAACACTCTGATATTTAAAATAGGGTGCCATTTTGGAAGCAGACAAGGCGTTGATTAAGGGAGGTCAAAATAATTAGTTTGGTCATTTAAAACAAGGCAGCTGAATGATATTAAGTAAATGAACAAAGAGTAATTTAGGCACTACTCGTGGGATGTTCAAATCAACCAGCATAGCCTTAATCACAGTCGAGGGTCATCTATAATCTATTTAACTCAAGTAGGGCTAAATTACTCATCCGGATTGAGGGTTAGCAAATACACAATGTCTTTAACGTAAGTGGTAGTCATTTTTTGGCATAAAATGTAAGTGAAAAAGAGCACAGTGGAAGGAGACTAATGTAGAATAGACGATACACACACCAGAGCAGATTTGTCCTAATCGGCACAAAACCTGCTACAAAGGCACCATGACGACAGAGAACAAATCCTTTCCACAAAATAGTGGTTAAGGAAAAATGATGAAGGTAGTTTTTTGGGGTCCTTGTTCAAATCAAGAGAATTACAAGTGACTCTTTGCACACCGTCATGACTTGCTGACACATTCGATACATAAATCAGAGAGCTAGATCGGCGCTAGTTCCCAATTTGGTGTTAGTCAGAGAGAGGAGGAATGTAATGGGGACTGAGACGATTCGGCCTTCCATTAATCTCTGGTCCAGGCTCCAGCAGCAGCACCTCACAGAAAACCAATAGATCTCAAGAGGCTCAATCCATCTCAGACTAACTGACTCTTTATATGGCCAAGTTAGCTCTAATCTGGGGGGCTCAGAATCGGGCTTGTGCTGTAGAATCTAGTTGTCCTATGCAAAATACACATGGTCTTTCTATTTCTGGGGAGGTTCACTGATGCTCCTTTCAGGGAATGGTCTTTAACATTTGAACATGTAGCCTAAGGCTTGTGAGGTGTATATACCGTATACCGAGGTATTTGGGGAAAAAGCCACATGCCGGTTTTTCCCCAATAGCATCAATACAGTTGAAACTATTTATTGAAAGTTGATTTTTTTTTTAAAATACATTTGAATATTTGTAGCAACTTAAAGTAAATCCCTGCAGTCAACTTGTGCAATACCGTTAGGAGATAAAAGCAGATTGCATTCTTCATTTCACCTGTCACATTACTGTTCATTATGAACGTTACAGGTAGTCCCCCCAGTCACATGTCACATGGTGTTTGTTTACAAGCACACAACGACGAGAGACCAGAGCCTTGTTGTGCAGCATGCTCCAGGTGATCTAGTTACAGGAGGGAATTCACAACTAAAATGTTTGCCCGTTGGATATATCTGCTAACTATTAAAGTTACCCGTCTAACGTGTGATTAACGCTCTACGGTTATGTTAGGGTTGTGGCGGTCACGGAGTTGTGTCAACCGGTGATTGTCAAGCAATAACTGTAGGTCTTATGGGTAATTGAACGTTAATTAACATTAAAAAAAAAACATTTAGCATCTCCTGGCTTCCACACTGATGCAGACCTTTGGAACATCTACATTTTAAAAAGTCTAATAAATCCATGTAAAATAGAGACAAGATTTGCTTAGAATTTTGTGGCCTTATTTTATAGTACGAAGAATATAATTGAACAAAGCTGAATAAAATAGAATGGATATTTGCTCCAAACGATTTGAGGGAATGCTCTCACACGGGGCTATTCTGTGTTGAGCGGTTAACAAAGAAATGAGGTATTCCTACATGCTTCATTTAGAGTTATCAATGTAACTTTAGTTCTACAAACGTTGGTCTATATGTTTAGATGTTTAATACATTCTAAGGCTGCATGATGCAACTCTTATAATGATTTTTAAAAAGTCGCTTGAAAGGCATGATCTCTGCATTGGTTTTTTTTGCGCAGGCTGTACACACACTACATCAGTCACTCATTGACAATTTGATAATGCCTAGAATTTTCACGGTGGCATCCCCTTTGTGTGGTCATAACGCACCCCCCCACCAAAAAAATCCATGCCTTTCGTGGTCAGTGGCCGTTGTGCCCTTCTCCCTGACTGCTGTGCGCGCCGTCACATGATCGGGTCTTTCTCACAGGCTACAAGTGAAGACAGACACATCGGGGACTGTGCTCGTCCTTATCCAATTCCGAGGTGCATATTGAAGCTATTGGAAGAACCGTCTACATTTACTTTTCCAACAAGATGAGTAGACCTAACAAACAGCAACAGCACAGTACAAAAGTTGACCTATTCTGTGCGAGAAATAAATATTCCAAACATAGTCTGGGACAGTTGTGGGATGCGATAGATCCCAAATCAATACAATCAATCGCATCAAAAAAATTAAAACTTTTTATGCAATGTGGCTTTTTACGCAATGGATCAGAACGTTTAGCTTTAAATGTTGATAAACTATAAGGCTATTTCTTCACATTATAAGTGCAGCAATACACACATGGTAGTAGGTTATAAGTGGGAATGTCCCATTAGCTGAAAACACCATTATCAAAAGAGACCGCAAATGCAATTATGCATATAATGCTTTTATTATAAAGGTTTCTTATGGTGAAAATGATCTTCCCCAAACATGAAACTCACGTGCTGCTTATGTATCCCAGTTAGGCTCTACACCCCTTGTAAAGCGGATTAATGTGCTTAATTTTAAAGAAGTTATTTGGCCACTTTAGTTGTGATACAAACCTTATTAAAAAACATACAGGCCTATGGGCTAGGCTACATGAGGTGTGCGATTTGAAAAAAGTTGCAAAAAAAAGGCATTGTTTTTTTATGGTGGGCATCATTCACAAGTGATAAAAAATAATTCACAAGTGATAGGCTAATATTGTCACCCATCAGACCAATCCTGATTTAATCTGGTCTTTACACATAAACACACACAATAGTGTACACAGTTGGAGTCGGAAGTTTAGTTTTTCACAATTCCTGACATTTAATCCAAGTAAAAATTCCCCGACTAAGGTGAGTTAGTATCAGCACTTTATTTTAAGAATGTGAAATGTCAGAATAATAGTAGAGAAAGTGATTTATGTCAGCTTTAATTTCTTTCATCACATTCCCAGTGGGTCAGAAGTTTACATACACTCATTTAGTATTTGGTAGCATTGCCTTTAAATTGTTTAACTTGGGTCAAACGTTTTGGGTAGCCTTCCACAAGCTTCCCACAATAAGTTGGGTGGATTTTGGCCCATTCCTCCTGACAGAGCTGGTGTAACTGAGTCAGGTTTGTAGGCCTCCTTGCTCACACATGCTTTTTCAGTTCTGCCCACAAAATGTTCTATAGGATTGTGGTCAGGGCTTTGTGATGGCCACTCCAATACCTTGTCTTTGTTGTCCTTAAGACATTTTGTAACAACTTTGGAAGTATGCTTGGTGTCATTGTCCATTTGGAAGACCCATTGTGACCAAGCTTTAACTTCCTGACTGATGTTTTGAGATGTTGCTTCAATATATCCACATAAATTTCCTTCCTCATGATGGCATCCATTTTGTGAAGTGCACCAGTCCCTCCAGCAGCAAAGCACCCCCACAACATGATGCTGCCACCCCCGTGCATCACGGTTGGGATGGTGTTCTTCAGCTTGGAAGCATCCCTCTTTTTCCTCCAAACATAACGATGGTCATTATGGCCAAACAGTTATATTTCATCAGACCAGAGGATATTTCTCCAAAAAGTACGATCTTTGTCCCCATGTGCAGTTGCAAACCGTAGTCTGGCTTTTTTATGGCGGTTTTGGAGCAGTGGCTTCTTCCTTGCTGAGCGGCCTTTCAGGTTATGTCGATATAGGACTCGTTTTACTGTGGATATAGATACTTTTGTACTTGTTTCCTCCAGCATCTTCACAAGGTCCTTTGCTGTTGTTCTGGGATTGATTTGCACTTTTCACAACAAAGTATGTTCATCTCTAGGAGACAGAACGCGTCTCCTTCCTGAGTGGTATGACAGCTGCGTGGACCCATGGTGTTTATACTTGCGTACTATTGTTTGTTTTTTCTGAGGTCTTGGCTGATTTCTTTTGATTTTCCCATGATGTCAAACAAAGAGGCACTGAGTTTGAAGGTAGGGCTTGAAATACATCCACAGGTACACCTCCAATTGACTCAAATTATGTCAATTAGCCTATCAGAAGCTTCTAAAGCCATGACATCATTTTCTGGAATTTTCCAAGCTGTTTAAAGGCACAGTCAACTTAGTGTATGTAAACTTCTGACCCAATGGAATTGTGATACAGTGAATTATAAGTGAAATAATCTGTCTGTAAACAATTGTTGGAAAAATTACTTGTGTCATGCACAAAGTAGATGTCCTAACCGACTTGCCAAAACTATAGTTTGTTAACAAGAAATATGTGGAGTGGTTGAAAAACGAGTTTTAATGTCTCCAACATAAGTGTATGTAAACTTCCGACTTCAACTGTATACTGTCATATATATATATATATACAGTATATCACAAAAGTGAGTACACCCCTCACATTTTTGTAAATATTTGAGTATATCTTTTCATGTGACAACACTGAAGAAATGACACTTTGCTACAATGTAAAGTATTGAGTGTACAGCTTGTATAACAGTGTACATTTGCTGTCCCCTCAAAATAACTCACACAGCCATTAATGTCTAAACCGCTGGCAACAAAAGTGAGTACACCCCTAAGTGAAAATGTCCAAATTGGGGACATATATATATATATATATTATACTTATTTATTGCATAATTAAAATGTGTATATATATATACACACACACACATTTTAATTATGCAAAAAATAAGTACTATATATATATATATATATATATATATATATATATGCTTTTAAATGCATAATTAAAATGTGTGTGTGTGTGTGTGTGTAGATATATATATACACATTTTAATTATGCAATAAATAAGTATAATTTGCACAAAAAAAATTAAAACAAGCCTTTGGACTGAAATGTGCTTTTTGAAAGTAATATAGCAGGGATAATTTCATATATGATTTGTTTGATTCTGTATGCTTTTCAATGCATAATTAAACTGTGTATGTGCAAAAAAATAAGTATAAAATATATATATGCTTTGAAATGCATCATTAAAATGTATATTTATTTATTTATTTCACCTTTATTTAACCAGGTAGGCAAATTGAGAACAGGTTCTCATTTACAATTGCGACCTGGTATATGTATGTATATCTATATATACACACACAAACATTTTAATTATGCAAAAAATAAGTACTATATATATATATATATATATATATATATATATATGCTTTTAAATGCATAATTAAAATGTTTGTGTGTGTGTGTATATATAGATATACATACATATACATTTTAATTATGCATTTCAAAGCATATATATATTTTATACTTATTTTTTTGCACATACACAGTTTAATTATGCATTGAAAAGCATACAGAATCAAACAAATCATATATGAAATTATCCCTGCTATATTACTTTCAAAAAGCACATTTCAGTCCAAAGGCTTTTTTTTTGTGCAAATTCCCAGAGCTCAATCTTGGACTTCCCACTAGGGAGCAATGTGATTATTGACCGATTGGCTGACAGGTTTCCGGACGGCCTGCTAATGAATGTGTTCCGGCAAGAGATCTGCATTGTCCATCCAGGGCAGTGTCCCAAAATAGCACCCTAATCCCTACATAGTGCACTACTTTCCACTTAAGCCCTGGATCAAAAAGTAGTGCACACGTCAAAAAGTAGTTCACTATTTAGAGAAAAAGCATGTTAACCCCACTCACAGGCATGTTGTATGTTAACCCTGATGTTACCTTTGCATACAGCTTAGATAATACCGTGTCACGTTTGGAGCTTGCTTTAGTAGACTACATGAGCTTGTGTGTCGTACTAACACCACAGCGTGTGAATGATTCAGTGGGTACACAGGACAGATCATAGACAGTTACCTTGCCACACAGCTCAGACACCCGCAGTGCTAATTGGACCATTTCAGGCAGCAAAGACCCAAACAGATGAACGACGTCAGGCTCCAGATCCTTGGAGAGGAAGAGAAGAGGTTTGTTTTATGTTTTAGTTGTTTATGTTTGTTTAAAAAAAATAAAAACACACACAAGAGCTCAGCTGTGACATTAGCCTATTGGGTTTTTAAAATCATGCATGAATAAACAATAACAAACCACACAGCCATGCAATCTCCATAGACAAACATTGACAGTAGAATGGCTTTACTGAAGAGCTCAGTGACTTTCAACGTGGCACAGTCATAGAATGTCACCTTTCCAACAAGTAATTTTGTCAAATTTCTGCCCTGCTAGAGCTGCCCCCGGTCAACTGTAAGTGCTGTTAGTGTGAAGTGGAAACGTCTAGGAGCAACAACGGCTCAGCCGCAAAGTGGTAGGACACACAAGCTCACAGAACGGGAACGCCGAGTGCTGAAGCGCGTAGCAGGTAAAAATCATGTCTTCGGTTGCAACATTCACTACCGAGTTCCAAACTGCCTCTGGAAGCAGCGTAAGCACATGAACCGTTCATCGGAAGCTTCATGAAATGGATTTCCATGGCCGAGCAGCAGCACACAAGCCTAAGATCACCATAATGTGTAAATGCCAAGCTTCGGCTGGAGTGGTGTGAAGTTCGCCGCATCTGGAAACGCGTTCTCTGGAGTGATGAATCACACTACACCATCTGGCAGTCCGACAATGACTCTGGGTTTGGCGGATGCCAGGAGAACGCTACCTGCTCCAATGCATAGTGCCAACTGTAAAGTTTGGTGGAGGAGGACTAATGGTCTAGGGCTGTTTTTCATGGTTCGGGCCCCTTAGTTCCAGTGAAGGAAAACCTTAACAGCACACTATGACATTCTAGACGATTCTGTGCTCACAACTTTATGGCACTAATTCATGGAAGGCCCTTTCCAGTTTCATCATGACAATGCCCCTGTGCACAACGTGAGGTCCATACAGGAATAGTTTTTCCGAGATCAGTGTGGAAAGAGAAAGGGGGGATACCTAGTCAGTTGTACAACTGAATGCATTCAACTGAAATGTGTCTTCCGCATTTAACTCAACCCCTCTGAATCAGAGGTGCGGGGGGGGGGGGGGGGCGGCCTTAATCGCCATCGTAGAACTTGACTGGCCTGCACAGAGCCCTGACCTCAACCCCATCGAACACCTTTGGGATGAATTGGAACGCCGACTGCGAGCCAGGCCTAATCGCTCCCGACCTCACTAATGCTCGTGGCTGAATGGAAGCAAGTCCCCGCAGCAATGTTCCAACATCTAGTGGAAAGCCTTCCCAGAAGAGAGGAGGCTGTTATAGCAGCAATGTTCCAACATCTAGTGGAAAGCCTTCCCAGAAGAGAGGAGGCTGTTATAGCAGCAATGTTCCAACATCTAGTGGAAAGCCTTCCCAGAAGAGTGGAGGCTGTTATAGCAGCAATGTTCCAACATCTAGTGGAAAGCCTTCCCAGAAGAGAGGAGGCTGTTATAGCAGCAATGTTCCAACATCTAGTGGAAAGCCTTCCCAGAAGAGAGGAGGCTGTTATAGCAGCAATGTTCCAACATCTAGTGGAAAGCCTTCCCAGAAGAGTGGAGGCTGTTATAGCAGCAATGTTCCAACATCTAGTGGAAAGCCTTCCCAGAAGAGTGAAGGCTGTTATAGCAGCAATGTTCCAACATCTAGTGGAAAGCCTTCCCAGAAGAGAGGAGGCTGTTATAGCAGCAATGTTCCAACATCTAGTGGAAAGCCTTCCCAGAAGAGAGGAGGCTGTTATAGCAGCAATGTTCCAACATCTAGTGGAAAGCCTTCCCAGAAGAGTGGAGGCTGTTATAGCAGCAATGTTCCAACATCTAGTTGAAAGCCTTCCCAGAAGAGTGGAGGCTGTTCTAGCAGCAAAAAGGGGGGGACCAACTCCATATTAAATTCCCATGACTTTGAAAATGAGATGTTCGGTGTCCACATACTTTTGTAGTGTATATAGAGGTCAGTCTCGTCGTTCTGTGGCAGCTCCATTGACACCATCTTCATTTGAAAGTTGTATGGGCCATGCTCTACCAACTGAGCTACAAAAAGGACCAAGAGATTTACCATTACCTCTTCTTCTCTCCTCTCTCCTCCTCTCTATACCATGTGGGTAATGGACAAGTGCACACTTCAGGAAAACAAGCCTAGAGTATTTGAGATGCATAGCCTGCAGGAGGGGCTCAAACCTTCCAAGAGGCCAAACAAAACAGTCTAATGTGCTATACAGCTGTAATGTATTGTACCCTGCCGCCCTCTACCCTGCCAAAATAAAGATAGCTAAAGCGATATTTTTAGACATTAATACAATTCAATACAATTAATACAATTCATTAATAAAAAAACGAATTCTAATCAATCAACAAGTTTCATATTCAAAACCATCAATATTGAACATTTACAAAGAACAATATAGATTTATATATTTCTCACTTCAATTTAAAGGTTTAGAAAAAAATCAGGTTAAAATCCTGCTTTTACTATTTTGTTAATAATTTAGTGTGAAAATAAAATTTCTGAAATGAATCCGTAATAGAAGGTTTCATCAACATGATCTCGACACTCTGCACGGTTCTCCCTTTATTTAAACTGTGTTCGCTATGTTTCCGTAGTGACACATTTAGTAGGGTTGTAATGAATTAAGGATAATATGTCAAATACGCCATACAAAGCGTGTGAGTAGTAGATATGTCTACCTGGAACACGTGTGCTGAAAGTCTGGGGAAAAATAGGATACAAATACGAATGTTATATATTTAAAAAAAATGTACACACCCAATTTGCATCCCCTTCTGTAGAATGACCCATATAGGCCAAAGTGCTGTTATTCTATCATAGAAGATATTTACGACTATGTATTTATTTACAGCCGTATCGGCTGCCAAATGTCAGTGTGATCAATCAATGAGCAATTTCATCAAGGTTTCAGGGAGGGAGCATGGGGGGGGGGGGGCGTGTGTGGGCTGATTAAACGTGGCTTCTTCCTCGAACAGATGATCATGAACCATGAGTGTGTGTGTGTGTGTGTGTGTGTGTGTGTGTGTGTGTGTGTGTGTGTGTGTGTGTGTGTGTGTGTGCACGTAGACGCCTGCATGTGCATCTCGTGTGTGAAGGACAGGAAGTGTGTTCACTTCCTGGAGACGGGGAGAGTAGAGACAGCGAGACTTGACTGCCGATTTAGCATTGGGCCACAGGAGGGACATTTGTATTACAGCAAACAGGGCCTGACTAAACGCTGTCATAAGTAATAACCTGGGTGAAATCATAACGGATCCCTCTGGGTATAATGAATGAAGCAGGGCCTGATGGGTAGGGACGGGAGAGATGGGATTTAGCTGAGCTAGCATTGCCCCGGGTTACCTCTAAATCACAGGGAGACAGACGATCAAATCAACTGAACTAACACTGGCTGTTTTGACTTGAAACAGGTCTATACATCACATCAAACTGAAAGTCATCAAGTAAGAGGAGAGGGGGCTGCCAGAGACCGGAGAGGGGGCTGCCGAGGAGAGGAGAGGGGGCTGCCGAGGAGAGGAGAGGGGGCTGCCGAGGGGAGGAGAGGGGGCTGCCGTAGGAGAGGGGGCTGCCGAGGAGAGGAGAGGGGGCTGCCGAGGAGAGGAGAGGGGGCTGCCAGAGACCGGAGAGGGGGCTGCCGAGGAGAGGAGAGGGGGTTGCCGTGGAGAGGAGAGGGGGCTGCCGAGGAGAGGAGAGAGGGCTGCCGAGGAGAGGGGGCTGCCGAGGAGAGGAGAGGGGGCTGCCGTGGAGAGGAGAGGGGGCTGCCGTGGAGAGGAGAGGGGGCTGCCGTAGAGAGGAGAGGGGGCTGCCGTGGAGAGGGGGCTGCCGTGGAGAGGAGAGGGGGCTGCCGAGGAGAGGGGGCTGCCGTGGAGAGGAGAGGGGGCTGCCGTGGAGAGGAGAGGGGGCTGCCGTGGAGAGGGGGCTGCCGAGGGGAGGAGAGGGGGCTGCCGTGGAGAGGAGAGGGGGCTGCCGTGGAGAGGAGAGGGGGCTGCCGAGGAGAGGGGGCTGCCGAGGGGAGGAGAGGGGGCTGCCGAGGAGAGGAGAGGGGGCTGCCGTGGAGAGGAGAGGGGGCTGCCGAGGAGAGGGGGCTGCCGAGGGGAGGAGAGGGGGCTGCCGAGGAGAGGAGAGGGGGCTGCCGTGGAGAGGAGAGGGGGCTGCCGAGGGGAGGAGAGGGGGCTGCCGTGGAGAGGAGAGGGGGCTGCCGAGGGGGGAGAGGGGGCTGCCGTGGAGAGGAGAGGGGGCTGCCGAGGAGAGGGGGCTGCCGAGGGGAGGAGAGGGGGCTGCCGTGGAGAGGAGAGGGGGCTGCCGAGGAGAGGAGAGGGGGCTGCCGTGGAGAGGAGAGGGGGCTGCCGAGGAGAGGGGGCTGCCGAGGGGAGGAGAGGGGGCTGCCGTGGAGAGGAGAGGGGGCTGCCGTGGAGAGGAGAGGGGGCTGCCGAGGAGAGGAGAGGGGGCTGCCGTGGAGAGGAGAGGGGGCTGCCGTGGAGAGGAGAGGGGGCTGCCGAGGAGAGGAGAGGGGGCTGCCAGAGACCGGAGAGGAGGCTGCCATGGAGAGGAGAGGGGGCTGCCGAGGAGAGGAGGCTGCCGAGGAGAGGAGAGGGGGCTGCCGTGGAGAGGAGAGGGGGCTGCCGTGGAGAGGAGAGGGGGCTGCCGTAGAGAGGAGAGGGGGCTGCCGTAGAGAGGAGAGGGGGCTGCCGTAGAGAGGAGAGGGGGCTGCCGAGGAGAGGAGAGGGGGCTGCCGAGGAGAGGAGAGGGGGCTGCCGAGGAGAGGAGAGGGGGCTTCCGTGGAGAGGAGAGGGGGCTGCCGAGGAGAGGAGAGGGGGCTGCCGAGGAGAGGAGAGGGGAGGGGGCTGCCGAGGAGAGGAGAGGGGGCTGCCAGAGACCGGAGAGGGGGCTGCCGAGGAGAGGAGAGGGGGCTGCCGTAGAGAGGAGAGGGGGCTGCCGTAGAGAGGAGAGGGGAGGGGGCTGCCGTAGAGAGGAGAGGGGGCTGCCGAGGAGAGGAGAGGGGGCTGCAGAGGAGAGGGGGCTGCCAGAGACCGGAGAGGGGGCTGCCGAGGAGAGGAGAGGGGGCTGCCGAGGAGAGGAGAGGGGGCTGCCGAGGAGAGGAGAGGGGGCTGCCGAGGAGAGGAGAGGGGGCTGCCGAGGAGAGGAGAGGGGGCTGCCGAGGAGAGGAGAGGGGGCTGCCGAGGAGAGGAGAGGGGGCTGCCGAGGAGAGGAGAGGGGGCTGCCGAGGAGAGGAGAGGGGGCTGCCAGAGACCGGAGAGGGGGCTGCCGAGGAGAGGAGAGGGGGCTGCCGTAGAGAGGAGAGGGGAGGGGGCTGCCGTAGAGAGGAGAGGGGGCTGCCGAGGAGAGGAGAGGGGGCTGCCGAGGAGAGGAGAGGGGGCTGCCGAGGAGAGGAGAGGGGGCTGCCGTGGAGAGGAGAGGGGGCTGCCGAGGAGAGGAGAGGGGGCTGCCGAGGAGACTGCTGAAGATGGACAGATTCAGATTTACCACTACCTCTTCTCCCCTCTTCTCTATATTTACCACTATCTCTTCTCCCCCCCTCTCCCCTCCTCTCTATATTTACCACTACCTCTTCTCCCCTCTCTATATTTACCACTACCTCTTCTCTCCTCCTCTCTATATTTACCACTACCTCTTCTCTCCTCCTCTCTATATTTACCACTACCTCTTCTCCCCTCCTCTCTATATTTACCACTACCTCTTCTCCCCTCTCTATATTTACCACTACCTCCTCTCTATATTTACCACTACCTCCTCTCCCCTCCTCCTCTCTATATTTACCACTACCTCTTCTCCTCTCTATATTTACCTCTACCTCTTCTCTCCTCCTCTCTATATTTACCACTACCTCTTCTCCCCCCCTCTCTATATTTACCACTACCTCTTCTCTCCTCCTCTCTATATTTACCACTACCTCTTCTCCCCCCCTCTCTATATTTACCACTACCTCTTCTCTCCTCCTCTCTATATTTACCACTACCTCTTCTCCCCTCCTCCTCTCTATATTTACCACTACCTCTTCTCCCCTCTCTATATTTACCACTACCTCTTCTCCCCTCTCTATATTTACCACTACCTCTTCTCCCCTCCTCCTCTCTATATTTACCACTACCTCTTCTCCCCTCCTCCTCTCTATATTTACCACTACCTCTTCTCCCCTCCTCCTCTCTATATTTACCACTACCTCTTCTCCCCTCTCTATATTTACCACTACCTCTTCTCCCCTCCCCCTCTCTATATTTACCACTACCTCTTCTCCCCTCCTCCTCTCTATATTTACCACTACCTCTTCTCCCCTCCTCTCTATATTTACCACTACCTCTTCTCCCCTCCTCCTCTCTATATTTACCACTACCTCTTCTCTCCTCTCTCTATATTTACCACTACCTCTTCTCCCCTCCTCCTCTCTATATTTACCACTACCTCTTCTCCCCTCCTCCTCTCTATATTTACCACTACCTCTTCTCTCCTCTCTCTATATTTACCACTACCTCTTCTCTCCTCCTCTCTATATTTACCACTACCTCTTCTCTCCTCCTCTCTATATTTACCACTACCTCTTCTCTCCTCCTCTCTATATTTACCACTACCTCTTCTCCCCTCCTCCTCTCTATATTTACCACTACCTCTCCCCTCCTCCTCTCTATATTTACCACTACCTCTTCTCCCCTCCTCCTCTCTATATTTACCACTACCTCTTCTCCCCTCCTCCTCTCTATATTTACCACTACCTCTTCTCCCCTCCTCCTCTCTATATTTACCACTACCTCTTCTCCCCTCTCTATATTTACCACTACCTCTTCTCCCCTCCTCCTCTCTATATTTACCACTACCTCTTCTCCCCTCCTCCTCTCTATATTTACCTCTACCTCTTCTCCCCTCTCTATATTTACCACTACCTCTTCTCCCCTCCTCCTCTCTATATTTACCACTACCTCTTCTCCCCTCCTCCTCTCTATATTTACCACTACCTCTTCTCCCCTCTCTATATTTACCACTACCTCTTCTCCCCTCCTCTCTATATTTACCACTACCTCTTCTCCCCTCTCTATATTTACCACTACCTCTTCTCTCCTCCTCTCTATATTTACCACTACCTCCTCTTCTCCCCTCCTCCTCTCTATATTTACCACTACCTCTTCTCCCCTCCTCCTCTCTATATTTACCACTACCTCTTCTCCCCTCCTCCTCTCTATATTTACCACTACCTCTTCTCCCCTCTCTATATTTACCACTACCTCTTCTCTCCTCCTCTCTATATTTACCACTACCTCTTCTCCCCTCCTCTCTATATTTACCACTACCTCTTCTCTCCTCCTCTCTATATTTACCACTACCTCTTCTCCCCTCTCTATATTTACCACTACCTCTTCTCCCCTCCTCTCTCTATATTTACCACTACCTCTTCTCTCCTCTCTATATTTACCACTCCCCTCCTCTCTCTATATTTACCACTACCTCTTCTCTCCTCTCTATATTTACCACTACCTCTTCTCTCCTCCTCTCTATATTTTCCACTACCTCTTCTCTACTCTTCTCTATATTTTCCACTACCTCTTCTCTACTCTTCTCTCCTCCTCTCTATAATTACCACTACCTCTTCTCCCCTCCTCTCTCTATATTTACCACTCCCCTCCTCTCTCTATATTTACCACTACCTCTTCTCTCCTCTCTATATTTACCACTACCTCTTCTCTCCTCCTCTCTATATTTTCCACTACCTCTTCTCTACTCTTCTCTATATTTTCCACTACCTCTTCTCTACTCTTCTCTCCTCCTCTCTATAATTACCACTACCTCTTCTCCCCTCTCTCCTCCTCTCTATATTTACCACTACCTCTTCTCTCCTCCTCTCTATATTTACCACTACCTCTTCTCTACTCTTCTCTCCTCCTCTCTATAATTACCACTACCTCTTCTCCCCTCCTCCTCTCTATATTTACCACTACCTCTTCTCCCCTCTCTATATTTACCACTACCTCTTCTCCCCTCCTCCTCTCTATATTTACCACTACCTCTTCTCCCCTCCTCCTCTCTATATTTACCACTACCTCTTCTCCCCTCCTCTCTATATTTACCACTACCTCTTCTCCCCTCCTCTCTATATTTACCACTACCTCTTCTCTCCTCCTCTCTATATTTACCACTACCTCTTCTCCCCTCCTCTCTCTATATTTACCACTCCCCTCTCCCCTCCTCTCTCTATATTTACCACTCCCCTCTCCCCTCCTCTCTCTATATTTACCACTACCTCTTCTCTCCTCTCTATATTTACCACTACCTCTTCTCTCCTCCTCTCTATATTTACCACTACCTCTTCTCTACTCTTCTCTCCTCCTCTCTATAATTACCACTACCTCTTCTCCCCTCTCTCCTCCTCTATATTTACCACTACCTCTTCTCTCCTCCTCTCTATATTTACCACTACCTCTTCTCTACTCTTCTCTCCTCCTCTCTATAATTACCACTACCTCTTCTCCCCTCCTCCTCTCTATATTTACCACTACCTCTTCTCCCCTCTCTATATTTACCACTACCTCTTCTCCCCTCCTCCTCTCTATATTTACCACTACCTCTTCACCCCTCCTCCTCTCTATATTTACCACTACCTCTTCTCCCCTCCTCTCTATATTTACCACTACCTCTTCTCCCCTCCTCTCTATATTTACCACTACCTCTTCTCTCCTCCTCTCTATATGTACCACTACCTCTTCTCCCCTCTCTATATTTACCACTACCTCTTCTCCCCTCCTCTCTCTATATTTACCACTCCCCTTTCCCCTCCTCTCTCTATATTTACCACTACCTCTTCTCTCCTCCTCTCTATATTTACCACTACCTCTTCTCTCCTCCTCTCTATATTTACCACTACCTCTTCTCCCCTCCTCTCTATATTTACCACTACCTCTTCTCTACTCTTCTCTCCTCCTCTCTATAATTACCACTACCTCTTCTCGCCTCCTCTCTATAATTACCACTACCTCTCCTCTTCTCCCCTCTATATTTACCACTACCTCTTCTCCCCTCCTCTCTATATTTACCACTACCTCTTCTCTCCTCCTCTCTATATTTACCACTACCTCTTCTCTACTCTTCTCTCCTCCTCTCTATATTTACCACTACCTCTTCTCGCCTCCTCTCTATAATTACCACTACCTCTCCTCTTCTCCCCTCTATATTTACCACTACCTCTTCTCCCCTCCTCTCTATATTTACCACTACCTCTTCTCTCCCCCTCTCTATATTTACCACTACCTCTTCTCTCCTCCTCTCTATATTTACCACTACCTCTTCTCTCCTCCTCTCTATATTTACCACTACCTCTTCTCCCCTCCTCTCTCTATATTTACCACTACCTCTTCTCTCCTCCTCTCTATATTTACCACTACCTCTTCTCTACTCTTCTCTCCTCCTCTCTATATTTACCACTACCTCTTCTCGCCTCCTCTCTATAATTACCACTACCTCTCCTCTTCTCCCCTCTATATTTACCACTACCTCTTCTCTCCTCCTCTCTATATTTACCACTACCTCTTCTCTCCCCCTCTCTATATTTACCACTACCTCTTCTCTCCTCTCTATATTTACCACTACCTCTTCTCTCCCCCTCTCTATATTTACCACTACCTCTTCTCTCCTCTCTATATTTATCACTACCTCTTCTCTCCTCCTCTCTATATTTACCACTCCCCTCCTCCTCTCTATATTTACCACTACCTCTTCTCTCCTCCTCTCTATATTTACCACTACCTCTTCTCTCCTCCTCTCTATATTTACCACTACCTCTTCTCTCCTCCTCTCTATATTTACCACTACCTCTTCTCTCCTCCTCTCTATATTTACCACTACCTCTTCTCTCCTCCTCTCTATATTTACCACTCCCCTCTCTCCTCCTCTCTATATTTACCACTCCCCTCTCTCCTCCTCTCTATATTTACCACTCCCCTCTCCCCTCTCTATATTTACCACTACCTCCTCTCCCCTCCTCTCTCTATATTTACCACTACCTCTTCTCCCCTCTCTCCTCCTCTCTATATTTACCTCTACCTCTTCTCTCCTCCTCCAAATATTTACCTCTACCGCTTCTCCCCTCCTCTCTATATTTACCACTACCTCTTCTCCCCTCTCTCCTCCTCTCTATATTTACCACTACCTCTTCTCTCCTCCTCTCTATATTTACCACTCCCCTCTCCCCTCTCTATATTTACCACTACCTCCTCTCTCTATATTTACCACTACCTCTTCTCTCCTCCTCTCTATATTTACCACTACCTCTTCTCCCCTCTCTCCTCCTCTCTATATTTACCACTACCTCTTCTCTCCCCTCTCTATATTTACCACTACTTCCTCTCCCCTCCTCTCTATATTTACCACTACCTCTTCTCTCCTCCTCTCTATATTTACCACTACCTCTTCTCCCTACATCCCTATCTATCTTCCATCCCTCCCTCTCTATCCCTCCCCCATCTATGCTGTACATCAGGGTATTAGCTTGTCAGTTGTCCCAAAAATACATATTGTGGGTGTGTGTGGGGTGCATTTTCTAGAATCTGGTACCTCATATTTCTGTTTTTTGATTTCATAAAAACAAGCGACGCCTGATACAAGCGCACGTCGCTTCAATTTTATTGTGAGGATAAATTTGACAAATGTGTGTATTCGGCTATATCAACCACATCCGTTGCTGACAGGTGTATACAAATCGAGCACACAGCCATGTAATCTCCATAGACAAGCATTGGCAGTAAAATGGCCTTACTGAAGAGCTCAGTGACTTGTCATAGGATGTCAACTTTCCAACAAGTCAGTTCGTCAAATTTCTGCCTTGCCAGAGCTGCCCTGGTCAACTGTAAGTGCTGTTATTGTGAAGTGGAAACATCTAGGAGCAACAACGGCTCAGCCGCAAAGTGGTAGGACACACACTCGTAGCACATAAAAATGGTCTGTCCTCGGTTGCAACACTCACTACTGACTGCCTCTGGAAGCAACGTCAGCATCAGAACTGTTTGTCGGGTGCTTCATGAAATGGTTTTCCATGGCCGAGCAGCCTCACAACAGCCTAAGTTAATCATGCGTAATGCCAAGTGTCGGCCGGAGTGGTGTAAAGCTCGCCGCCATTGGACTGGAGCAGTGGAAACTTGTTCTCTGGAGTGATGGATCACACTTCACCATCTGGCAATCCAACAGAGAAATCTGGGTTTGGCAGATGCCAGGAGAAGGCTACCTGCCCCAATACATAGTGCCAACTGTAAAGTTTGGTGGATGAGGAATAATGATCTGGGGCTGTTTTTCATGGTTCAGACTAGGCCCCTTAGTTCCAGTGAAGGGAAATCTTAACACTACAGCATACAATGACATTCTAGATGATTCTGTGCCTCCAACTTTGTGGCAGCAGGTTGGGGAACGCCCTTTGCTGTTTCAGCATGACAATGCCCCCGTGCACAATGCTAGGTCCATACAGAAATGGTATGTCGAGATCGGTGTGAAGAACTTGAATGGCCTGTACAGAGCCCTGACCTCAACCTCATCGAACGCCGAATGTGAGCCAGGCCAAATCGCCCAACATCGGTACCCGACCTCATTAATGCCATTATTTTTACATGTGTGTGAATTGTTAGATGCTACTGCACTGTTGGAGCTAGAAACATAAGCATTTTGCTACACCCTCAATAACATCTGCTAAATATGTATGTGTGACCAGTAAATTTGATTTGAATGGAATTAAGTCCCCTCAGCAATGTTCCAACATCTAGTGGAAAGCCTTCTCAGAAGAGTGGGGGCTGTTATAGCAGCAAAAGGTGGGGGGGAACAACTCCATATTAATGACCATGATTTTGGAATGAGATGTTCGGCGAGCAGGTGTCCAGACTTTTTGTGTATATCCTATTTGTCAATGTAAAACAAATTTAAATAATTCATTCTATAACATGATTTATGACATAAGTGTTTTGCAAATCAATTTGACAGGTTTAAGAACGGAATAATGCATTGTGGTTCTCTGTGACATCATATGACGTCAGGCAGCTGTTTCCCTCTGACAGCCTACTAAACGCTGCCTTTATGTGGAATGGGATTAAATGAGTTCTCTTGACTTCTGTTCCCCCCTGCGTGTATAGCTGCCGACACAGCATTGCCATTCTCATACAGACTGTACATTATATCAATTACATTTTGTGCCTAAAGATAAAGAAAAGGGAAAGAGGGGGATACCTAGTCAGTTGTAAAACTGAATGCATTCAACTGAAATGTGTCTTCCGCATTTAACCCAACCCCTCTGAACGAGAGGTACGGGGGGGGGGGGGGGGGGGCTGCTTTAATCAACATCCACGTCTTCGGCGCCCGGGGAACAGTGGGTTAACTGCCTTGCTCAGGGGCAGAACGACAGATTTTTACCTTGTCTGCTCGGGGATTCAATCCAGCAACCTTTCGGTTACTAGCCAACTTGTAAGTCGCTCTGGATAAGAGCGTCTGCTAAATGACTTAAATGTAATGTAAATGTAGCCCAACAGCTCTAACCACTAGGCTACCTGCCGTCTTGACACGCTTGAAATAGGGAGGGATATATAGAATAGTGAAGAAATCAAAACTATGAAAATAACACATATGGAATCATGTAGTAACCAAAAAAAAGTGTTAAACTAATCAAAATATATTTTATATTTGAGATTCTTCAAAATAGCCACCTTTTGCCTTGATGGACAGCTTTGCAAATACTTTGAAGAATCTGAAATATATTTAGATTTGTTTAACACTTTTTTGGTTACTACATGATTGGTGTTATTTCAGAGTTTTAACGTCTTCACTATTATTCTATAACGTAGAAAATAGTAAAAAATAAATAAATGAGTAGGTGTGTCCAATCTTTTGATTTGTAGTGTCTTTTCTTGAGACGAGAAACAAACAATAATGAAAATGTGTCTTTTCAAACAATTCTATTCTCTTGTAGCTCTACCGGAGCTGTGTCAGAAGGACACAGAGCTGTAGAGAGAACGACACACCACTCTAACATCAGTTGATGACTAGACTTTATAAACCAATTGACTGCTCAGTCAAGGTGTCACCAGTCTTTTCTAAAAGGAATATTTCTACTGCTACAATTCAGGCAAATTGAACCCATTTCCCTAGTGACGGTTAGCTAGATAGCAGGCAAATTGATCCCATTTTGCCTAGTGACGGTTAGCTAGATAGCAGGCAAATTGATCCCATTTTGCCTAGTGACGGTTAGCTAGATAGCAGGCGGGTGCTGATGTCGTGTATATTTGGAGGTTCTCTCTGACTGGTCTGCTGTAGCCTGGTCCCAGATGGGTAAGTGTTGTCTTGCCAACTCATATTGTGATCGTCAGCAAGAGAGCACAAAAGATTTGGGATGAAGCAAGGACTGTAGCTACAGCAACACAGCCACTAGACAGGGCAGGGGCCAACTGGCGACAGATAAGAGAGAGAGAGAGAGAGAGAGACACAGACAGAGACAAGCAGACAAAGCGAGGGAGAGACAAAGCGAGGGGGAGACAAAGCGAGGGGGAGACAAAGCGAGGGAGAGACAAAGCGAGGGAGAGACAAAGCGAGGGAGAGACAAAGCGAGGGAGAGACAAAGCGAGGGGGAGACAAAGCGAGGGAGAGACAAAGCGAGGGGGAGACAAAGCGAGGGAGAGACAAAGCGAGGGAGAGACAAAGCGAGGGGGAGACAAAGCGAGGGGGAGACAAAGCGAGGGGGAGACAAAGCGAGGGGGAGACAAAGCGAGGGAGAGACAAAGCGAGGGAGAGACAAAGCGAGGGGGAGACAAAGCGAGGGAGAGACAAAGCGAGGGGGAGACAAAGCGAGGGAGAGACAAAGCGAGGGAGAGACAAAGCGAGGGGGAGACAAAGCGAGGGGGAGACAAAGCGAGGGGGAGACAAAGCGAGGGGGAGACAAAGCGAGGGGGAGAAAGCGAGGGGGAGACAAAAGAGAGGGAGAGACAAAAGCGAGGGAGAGACAAAAGAGAGGGAGAGACAAAGCGAGGGAGAGACAAAGCGAGGGGGAGACAAAGCGAGGGAGAGACAAAGCGAGGGGGAGACAAAGCGAGGGGGAGACAAAGCGAGGGGGAGACAAAGCGAGGGGGAGACAAAGCGAGGGGGAGACAAAGCGAGGGGGAGACAAAGCGAGGGGGAGAAAGCGAGGGGGAGACAAAAGAGAGGGAGAGACAAAGCGAGGGAGAGACAAAGCGAGGGGGAGACAAAGCGAGGGGGAGAAAGCGAGGGGGAGACAAAGCGAGGGGGAGACAAAGCGAGGGGGAGACAAAGCGAGGGGGAGACAAAGCGAGGGGGAGACAAAGCGAGGGGGAGACAAAAGAGAGGGAGAGACAAAGCGAGGGAGAGACAAAAGAGAGGGAGAGACAAAGCGAGGGAGAGACAAAAGAGAGGGAGAGAAAGCGAGGGAGAGACAAAAGAGAGGGAGAGACAAAGCGAGGGAGAGACAAAGCGAGGGGGAGACAAAGCGAGGGAGAGACAAAGCGAGGGGGAGACAAAGCGAGGGGGAGACAAAATAGAGGGAGAGACAAAGAGATGAGTAGAGGATGGCGAGTTTGCCACTAGATAAGACAGACAGCCAATAAGGCAGCAACACTGAGTATATCCAGGTCGTCGCTGGGCTGCATGGTCCTGTAAATTATCTATCAAATCACATTTTATTAGTCACCTGTGCCAAATACAACAGGTGTAGAGACCTTACAGTGTAATGCCTACTTACAAGCCCTTAAACCAACAAAGCAGTTAAAAAAATAAAAAATACAGATAAGAATTAGGGAAAAAAAGTAACAAGTAATTAAAGAGCATTAGTAAAATAACAATAGCGAGACTATATACAGGGGTGTACCGGAAACAGAGTCAATGTGCGGGGGCCCCGTCGAGGTAATATATAGATATAGGTAGAGTTATTAAAGTGACTATGCATAGATGATAACAGCAGAGAGTAGCAGCGGTGTATAAGAGGGGGGGGGGGGGGGGGGCAATGCAAATAGTCTGGGCAGCCCTTTGATTAGGTGTTCAGGAGTCTTATGGCTTGGGGGGGGGGAAAGCTGTTTAGAAACCTCTTGGACCTAGACTTGGTGCTCCGGTACCGCTTGCTGTACGGTAGCACAGAGAACAGTCGATGATTAGGGTGGCTGGAGTCTTGCACAATTTTTAGGGTCTTCCTCTCACACCGCCTGGTATAGAGGTCCTGGATGGCAGGACGCTTGGCCCCAGTGATGTACTGGGCCGTTCGCACTACCCTCTGTAGTGCCTTGCGGTCGGAGGCAGAGCAGTTGTAATACCAGGCAGTGATGCAACCAGTCAGGATGCTCTCGATGGTGCAGCTGTAGAACATTTTGAGGATCTGAGGACCCATACCAAATCTTTTCAGTCTCTGAGGGGTAATTGGTTTTGTCGTGCCCTCTTCACGACTGTCTTGGTGTGCTTGTACCATGTACCAAGGAACTTGAATCTCTCAACCTGCTCCACTACAGCCCCGGCGATGAGAATGGGGGCGTGCTCAGTCCTCTTTTTCCTGTAGTCAACAATCATCTCCTTTGTCTTGATCACGTTGAGGGAGAGGTTATTATCCTGGCACCACATGGCCAGGTCTCTGACCTCCTCCCTATTGGCTGTCTCATCGTTGTCGGTGATCAGGCCTACCACTGTTGTGTCGTCAGCAAACTTAATGATGGTGTTGGAGTTGTGCCTGGCCACACATTCATGAGTGAACAGGGAGTACAGGAGGGGACTGAGCACGCACCCCGGAGGGACCCCTGTGTTGAGGATCAGCGTGGTGGATGTGTTATTACCTACCCTTAAGTCCAGGATCGAGTTGCAGAGGGAGGTGTTTAATCCCAGGGGCCTTAGGTTATTGATGAGCTTTCAGAGCACTATGGTGTTGAACGCTGAGCTGTAGTCAATGAATAGCATTCTCACATAGGGGTTCCTTTTGTCCAGGTGGGAAAGGGCAGTGTGGAGTGCAATAGAGATTGCATCATCTGTGGATCTGTTGGGGCGGTATGCAAATTGGAGTGGGTCTAGGGTTTCTGGGAAAATGGTGTTGATGTGAGCCATGACCAGCCTTTCAAAGCACTTCATGGCTACAGACGTGAGCGCTACGGGTCGGTAGTCATTTAGGCAGGTGACCTTAGTGTTCTTGGGACCAGCGACTATGTTGGTCTGCTTAAAACATGTTGGTATTACAGACTCGGACAGGGAGAGATTGAAAATGTCAGTGAAGACACTTGCCAGTTGGTCAGCGCATGCTCGCAGTACACGTCCTGGTAATCCGTCTGGCCCTGCGGCCTTGGGAATGTTGACCTGTTGAAAGGTCTTAATCACATCGAATGCGGAGAGTGTGATCACACAGTCTTCCGGAACAGCCGGTGCTCTCATGCATGTTGTTTCAGTGACATTTGCTTCAAAGCGAGCATAGAAGTAGTCTAGCTCGTCTGGTAGGCTCGTGTCACTGGGCAGCTCTCGGCTGTGCTTCCCCTTGTAGTCTGTAATGGTTTGCAAGCCCTGCCACATCCGACGAGCGTCAGAGCCGGAGTAGTACGATTCGATCTTAGTCCTGCATTGACGCTTTGCCTGTTTGATGGTTCGCCGGAGGGCATAGCGGGATTTCTTATTAGCTTCCAGGTTAGAGTCCGACTCCTTGAAAGCGGCAGCTCTACCCTTTAGCTCAGTGCGGATGTTGCCTGTAATCCATGGCTCCTGGTTGGGGTATGTACGTAGAGTCACTTTGGGGACGACGTCATCCTAGACGCCATTGAGTTTCATTCAGTAAAGAGGCTAGTCCCCAGAGTAAGTTATTCACAATTTACAGAGAATGAATTTAAGCCATAGAATTCTGATATAAACAAAAAAAGTGATTTCGGGCTATAAACCAACCAAATGTATTTATTTGTTTATTAGGATCCCCATGAGCTTTTGCAGAAGCGAATCTTCCTGGGGTCCACACAAAACATGACAATTAACAAAACACTGATAACAGAAAAGACAAGTGACACAAATTTAAAATACAACGATACACAAACAATACAACAACAAAATAATGTGCGTGTCCCCTCACAGTCACAGTCCGTTTCATGAGTTATTTAATCTGTTGTTTTTTTACCAGCAATTTGTAAGACCTAAATATTAGACAGACATTGATAGAGCCCTTATTAAATGTAATGAGTTTGTAACATTTCAACGATAATACACAGCGTCTGCTGTATAACGGTTGCTGTCTTTAGAGAGGTATGCAGATGTAGTCAGATGACTGACTCCGTGTGATTTACACAGCTAAATGTACAGCGTCTGCTGTATAGCGGTTGCTGTCTTTAGAGAGGTATGCAGATGTAGTCAGATGACTGACTCCGTGTGATTTACACAGCTGAGCACCAGACTAGATCACTACAGCCCTGTGCTGTGTCTGAACCAGAGCACCAGACTAGATCACTACAGCCCTGTGCTGTGTCTGAACCAGAGCACCAGACTAGATCACTACAGCCCTGTGCTGTGTCTGAACCAGAGCACCAGACTAGATCACTACAGCCCTGTGTCTGAACCAGAGCACCAGACTAGATCACTACAGCCCTGTGTCTGAACCAGAGCACCAGACTAGATCACTACAGCCCTGTGTCTGAACCAGAGCACCAGACTAGATCACTACAGCCCTGTGTCTGAACCAGAGCACCAGACTAGATCACTACAGCCCTGTGTCTGAACCTAGCACCAGACTAGATCACTACAGCCCTGTGTCTGAACCAGAGCACCAGACTAGATCACTACAGCCCTGTGTCTGAACCAGAGCACCAGACTAGATCACTACAGCCCTGTGTCTGAACCAGAGCACCAGACTAGATCACTACAGCCCTGTGTCTGAACCAGAGCACCAGACTAGATCACTACAGCCCTGTGTCTGAACCAGAGCACCAGACTAGATCACTACAGCCCTGTGTCTGAACCAGAGCACCAGACTAGATCACTACAGCCCTGTGTCTGAACCAGAGCACCAGACTAGATCACTACAGCCCTGTGGTTGATGCCAATCTGACTGGTATATTCATTGATACTAAAAATATGATTAGTTTAATAGTGGTTCTTAAAACCAGATGCTGATTGTGTGTGTGTGTGTGTGTGTGTGTGTGTGTGTGTGTGTGTGTGTGTGTGTGTGTGTGTGTGTGTGTGTTTAACTGATGAGGCCAGAAACGATTTTATTTTTCAGATGTCCTTGAACCCAGACGGTCCACCTGATGACTATAATTTAAGAAGGTCGTTAAATCAATAACATTATTTTCTTACCTTGTTGCAAAACAAATGAAGAGCTGTGAAGTCCCATCTCTTGGCATGAGCAACATTGTACTTCAATATGGCATTCTAAAAATGGGGAAATGCACACCAATAAATGTCATTAATGTCAAATTCAGTACAGGAGGCGCATGCTTTTATTTTTTTGCAGTAAGTATCTTTGCCTTGATATCCGGGATCTTGGTGCCATCTCATGGCCAATTCGGGTAATAACATGTATTATTTATACAATAATGGATTTGATAGTTCCTCTAAAACAGATTTTATAACACAGTGAACATGTATTTGAACACCACATAAAACATCCTCTCTCTTAATAATAACGCTAATAATATCTAATAATGCATTGATGCATCTGATCAACCAATAGATACTGTACATGTTGAATACATTGCTTAATGCTAAATTGTAATTATTTTGCCTCTAATGGCCTATTTATTGCCTTACCTCCCTACTCTTCTACATTTGCACACACTGTACATAGATTTTTCTATTGTGTTTATTGACTGTACGTTTGTTTATGTGTAACTCTGTGTTGTTGTTTTTGGTCGCACTGCTTTGCTTTATCTTGGCCAGGTCGCAGTTGTGAATGAGAACTTGTTCTCAACTGGCCTACCTGGTTAAATAAAGGTGTAATAAAGGTGAAATAAAAACAAATAAAAAAATAAAATTGCTCCACAGTGAACAGACAGAATATCAATTTAGTCATTAACTTACCTTCACATCATGGGAACTGCAAAATTTTCTGTTTAAAGCTTTCTGGATGAGTTCCCACCGTTCCTGCACCTCCTGCAAAACCAGGAAGTTAACCACCACCATCATCATCATCATCCTCCTCCTCCTCCTCCGCCTAATCTTTCCTGATCGTACAGGTCAGGCAGGGGTTAGTGGTCAGTTCTTCCTAAGACATGATATCGATTTGCATCATCACAAAACAAATGCCTTTATTAGTTTCCCTGACTGATTTTATCTGACAGTATACAGTTGAAGTAGGAAGTTTACATACACTTAGGTTGGAGTCATTAAAACTCATTTTTCAACACCTCCACAAATTTCTTGTTAACAAACTATAGTTTTGGCAAGTCGGTTAGGACATCTATTTTGTGCATGACAAGTCATTTTTTCAACAATTGTTTACAGACAGATTCCAGTGGGTCAGAAGTTTACATACACTAAGTTGACTGTGCCTATATACAGCTTGGAAAATTCCAGAAAATTATGTCATGGCTTTAGAAGATTCTGATAGGCTAATTGCCATTATTTGAGTCAATTGGAGGTGTACCTGTGGATGTATTTCAAGGCCCACCATCAAACTCAGTGCACCTATGCTTGACAACATGGTGAAATCAAAAGAAATCAGCCAAGACCTCAGAAAAAAGATTGTAGACCTCCACAAGTCTGGTTCATCCTTGGGAGCAATTTCCAAATGCCTGAAGGTACCACGTTCATCTGTACAAACAACAGTACACAGGTATAAACACCATGGGACCACGCAGCCATCACACCGCTCAGGAAGGAGACGCGTTCTGTCTCCTAGAGATGAACGTACTTTGGTGCGAAAAGTGCAAATCAATCCCAGAACAACAGCAAAGGACCTTGTGAAGATGCTGAAGGAAACAAGTACAAAAGTATCTATATCCACAGTAAAACGAGTACTAAAATCAACATATCCTGAAAGGCCGCTCAGCAAGGAAGAAGCCACTGCTCCAAAACCGCCATAAAAAAGCCAGACTACGCTTTGCAACCGCACATGGGGACAAAGATTGTACATTTTGGAGAAATGTTCTCTGATCTGATGAAACAAAAATAGAACTGTTTGGCCATAATGACCATCGTTATGTTGAGGAAAAAGGGGGCCGCTTGCAAGCTGAAGAACACTATCCCAACCGTGAAGCACGGGGGTGGCGGCATCATGTTGTGGAGGTGCTTTGCTGCAGGAGGGACCGGTGCACTTCACAAAATAGATGGCATCATGAGGTAGGAAAATTATGTGGAAATATTGAAGCAACATCTCAAGACATCAGTCAGGAAGTTAAAAGCTTGGTCACAAATGGATCTTCCAAATGGACAATGACCCTAAGCATACTTCCAAATTTGTGGGAAAATGGCTGAAGAACAACAAAGTCAAGGTATTGGAGTGGCCATCACAAAGTCCTGAACTCAATCCTATAGAAAATTTGTGGGCAGAACTGAAAAAGCGTGTGCGAGCAAGGAGGCCTACAAACCTGACTCAGTTACACCAGCTCTGTCAGGATGAATGGGCCAAAATTCACCCAATTTATTGTGGGAAGCTTGTGGAAGGCTACCCAAAATGTTTGACCCAAGTTGAACAATTTAAAGGCAATGCTACCAAATACTAATTGAGTGTATGTAAACTTCTGACCCACTGGGAATGTGATGAAAGAAATAAAGCTGAAATAAATCACTCTCTCTATTATTATTCTGACATTTCATATTCTTAAAATAAAGTGGTGATCCTAACTGACCTAAAACAGGGGATTTTTACTAGGATTAAATGTCAAGAATTGTGAAAAACGGAGTTTAAATGTATTTGGCTAAGGTGTATGTAAACTTCAGACTTCAACTGTATATATATATAGATATACACACATACATACACACACAACATTTGAACAACTTCCCAAGGAAATAACAAAGTCAATAACTTATTTATTTTATTGTCCCATTGATTTGTTAGAATTACACTGAACCAAAAATATAAGCAAAACATGTAAAGTGTTGGTCCCATGTTTTCATAACGTGCACCTGTTAAAGTAATGGTCTAGTTATGGAAAAGGTGATTCAATTCTCATTATAAACCGTTTGGGTCGAGCCCTGAATGCTGATTGGCTGACAGCCGTGGTATATCAATGAAATAAAAGATCAGAGAAATGCTCCGTACGCACATCAAGCTTATTTCACATTCTACACAAGAAGCTGATTAAACAGCATGATCATTACATATGTGCACCTTGTGCTGGGGACTAGAAAAGGCCACTAAAATGTGCCGTTTTGTCACACAACACAATGCCACAGAAGTTTTAATAGAGCGTGCAATTGGCATGCTGACTGCAGGAATGTCCACCCGAGTTGTTGCCAGAGAATTTAATGTTCATTTCTCTAACATAAACCGGCTCTAACATCGTGTTAAGAGAATTTGGCAGTACGTCCAACCGGCCTCACAACCGCCTACCACGTGTAACCATACTAGCTCCACATGCGGCTTATTCACCTGCAGTATGGTCTGAGACCAGCCACCCGGACAGCTGATGAAAGCGTGTGGGTTTGCACAAGCAAAGGATTTCTGCACAAACTGTCAGAAACCGTCTCAGGGAAGCTCATCTGCGTTCTCGTCGTCCTCACCAGGGTCTTGACCTGACTGCAGTTCGGCGTCGTAACCGACTTCAGGATGGCTACTGGCACGCTGGAGAAATGTGCTCTTCACGGATGAATCCCGGATTCAACTGTACCGTGCAGATGGCAGACAGCGTGTATGGCATTGTGTGGGCGAGTGGGTTGCTGATGTCAACGTTGTGAACAGAGTGCCCCATGGTGGAAATGGGGTTATGGTACGGGCAGGCATAAGCTATGAACAACGAACACAATTGCATTTTATCTATGACAATTTGAACGTCCAGAAATACCATGAGATCCGGAGGCCCATCCATCTGCCGCCATAACTCATGTATCAGCATGATAATGCATGCCGCAAGGATCTGTAAAAAATTCCTAGAAGCTGAAAATTTCCCAGTTGGTCCCCACTTTTCTGCTATAACTGCCTCCACTCTTCTGGGAAGGCATTCCACTAGATGATAGAACGTTAAGGCAGGGACTTGCTTCCATTCAGCCACAAGAGCATTAGTGAGGTCGGGGCAGTGATGTTGAGCGATTAGGCCTGGCTCGCAGTCGGTGTTCCAATTCATCCCAAAAGGTGTTCGATGCGGTTGAGGTCAGGGCTCTGTACAGGCCTGTCAAGTTCTTCCACACCGATCTCAACAAACCATTTCTGCATGGACCTCACTTTGTGGATGGTAGGGCATTGTCATGCTGAAACAGGAAACGGTTTTGTCCAAACTGTTGCCCAAAAGTTGGAAGCACAGAATCGTCTAGAATGTTATAGTATGCCTAAGTGTTAAAATTTCCCTTCACTAAGGGGCCTAGCACGAACAACGGAAAACAACCCCGGGCGTTATTCCTCCTCCACCAAACTTAACAGTTGGCACTATGCATTGGGGCAGGTAGCCTTCTCCTGGCATCTGCCAAACCCAGATTTGTCTGTTGGACTGCCAGATGGTGAAGTGTGATTTATCACCCCAGAAAACACGTTTCCACTGCTCCAGAGTCCAATGGCAGCAAGCTTTACACCACTCCAGCCGACGCTTGGCATTGTGCATGGTGATCTTAGGCCTGTGTGCTGCTGCTCGACCACGGAAACCCATTTCATGAAGCTCCCGACAAACAGTTCCTGTGTCTGACGTTTCTTCCAGAGGCAGTTTGGAACTCATTAGGGATTTGGTGCAAACAAGGACAGATGATTTTGTAAGCGCTGTGCACTTCAGCGGTCCTGTTCTGTGAGATTGTGTGGCCTACCACTTCGTGGCTGAGCCGTTGTTGCTCCTAGACATTTCAACTTCACAATAACAGCACTTACAGATAACTGGGGCAGCTCTAGCAGAGCAGAAATGTGACAAACTGACTTGTTAGAAAGGTGGCATCCTATGACGATGCCATGTTGAAAGTCACTGAGCTCTTCAGTAAGACCATTCAATTGCCAATGTTTGTCTATGGAGATTGCATGGCGGTGTGCTCGATTTTATACACCTGTCAGCAACAGGTGTGGCCGAAATAGACAAATCCACTAATTTGAAGGGGTGTCCACATACTTTCGTACATACAATATTTCTGTTCAGTGTAATTAGAGTGACACAGAGCCTTCAGAAAGTATTCAAACCCCTTGACTTCATCCACATGTTGTTGTGTTACAGCCTGAATTTAAAATAGATCAAATATAGATGTTTGTCGCTGGCCCTACACACAATAACCCATCATGTTTAAAGTGGAATAATGTTTTTGACATTTTTTACAAATTAATACAAAATGAAAAGCTGAAATGTTTTGAGTGAATAAGCATTCAACCCCTTTTGTTATGGCAAGCCTAAATAAGTTCAGGAGTAAAAATTTGCTTCACAAGTTTTTGAATGAGTACCTCATCTCTGTAACCCACACATACAATTATTATCTATAAGGTGCCTCAGTCGAGCAGTGAATTTTAAACACAGATTCAACCAAAGACCAGGGAAGAGAACCTATTGGTAGATTTTAAAAAAAAATCAAAAAGCAGACATTGAATATGCCTTTGAGTATGGTGAAGTTATTAATTACACTAAAAAAGATAAAAAGGCATCCTTCCTAACTCAGTTGCCGGAGAGGAAGGAAACCACTCAGGGATTTCACCATGAGGCCAATGGTAACTTTAAAACAGTTACAGAGTTTAATGGCTGTGATAGGAGAAAACTGAGGATGGATCAACATCATTGTAGTTACTCCACAATATTAACCTAATTGACAGAGTGAAAAGAAGGAAGCCTGTACAGAATATTTTTTTCTCTCCAAAACATGCATCCTGTTTGCAATATGGCAGTAAAATAATACTGCAAAAAATGTGGCTAAGCAATTAACTTTATGTCCTGAATATAAAGTGTTATGTTTGGGGCAAATCCAAATCCAATACAACACATTACTGAGTACCACTCCCCATATTTTCAAGCATAGTGTTGGCTGCATCATGTTATGGGTATGCTTGCAATCATTAAGGACTGGGGAGTTTTTCAGGATAAAAAAGAAACAGAATGGAGCTAAGCACAGGCAAAATCCTAGAGAAAAACCTGGTTCCGTCTACTTTCCACCAGACACTAGGAGATTAATTCACCTTACTAAGAAAATAGTAAATGTTCCTGAGTGGCCGAGTTACAGTTTTGACTTAAATCCGCTTGAAAATCTATGGCAAGACTTGACAATTTTTTGTCTAGCAATTAACAATAACCAATTTGACAGAGCTTGAATAATTTTGAAAAGAATAAATTGGCAAATGTTGTACAATCCAGGTGTGCAAAGCTCTTAAGAGACTTCGCTGCCAAAGGTGATTCTAATGTATTGACTTGGGGGTGTGAATAGTAATGTAAATGAGATATTTCTGATTTATGTCACTTTGACATGATGGGGGGAATTTTGTATTTATTGAATCCATTTTGAATTCAGGCTGTAACAACAAAAAAATGTGAAATAAGTCAAGGGGTATGAATACTTTCTGTAGTCACTGTAGATTAACTCTTTCCCTAATGGTGAGAGATGTCGGCTCGGAGATCACTTGCAAGTTATAAACAACACTTGTAGTTAGTGAGTCCAATTTCAAAACATGACAGTACAACGTGTAACTACGGTATAAGCAGTACCTGATTTCCTACTGGGAATAGGTTGTTCTTTGAACAGGGCATTTTCACATGGACCTCATCCCAGGTGTCTTTGAACTTGTTGGGATAGGGAACAGGAATTTTGCCTGTTTGAAGGAGGTCTGTCTGTTGAAGAGAAAATACAGCATGATGAGTACATGAACGGCATCACCAATGGGAAGTCCTACCATTCGTCCAGATAACCAGACGATGATGATGATGATGATGATGAAGAATCATGTGTTATTTAGTCATTAATAATGCACATTTGTGTTCATCATACTTCACACATCCTTGTGGCGGCAGATAGGTGGTTAGAGACAGGTAGCCTAGTGGTTAGAGACAGGTAGCCTAGTGGTTAGAGACAGGTAGCCTAGTGGTTAGAGACAGGTAGCCTAGTGGTTAGAGGCAGGAAGCCTAGTGGTTAGAGACAGGTAGCCTAGTGGTTAGAGACAGGTAGCCTAGTGGTTAGAGACAGGTAGCCTAGTGGTTAGAGACAGGTAGTCTAGTGGTTAGAGCAGGTAGCCTAGCGGTTAGAGTAGGTAGCCTAGTGGTTAGAGACAGGTAGCCTAGTGGTTAGAGACAGGTAGCCTAGTGGTTAGAGACAGGTAGCCTAGTGGTTAGAGACAGGTAGCCTAGCGGTTAGAGACAGGTAGCCTAGTGGTTAGAGACAGGTAGCCTAGTGGTTAGAGACAGGTAGCCTAGTGGTTAGAGACAGGTAGCCTAGTGGTTAGAGACAGGTAGCCTAGTGGTTAGAGACAGGTAGCCTAGTGGTTAGAGGCAGGTAGCCTAGTGGTTAGAGACAGGTAGCCTAGTGGTTAGAGGCAGGTAGCCTAGTGGTTAGAGACAGGTAGCCTAGTGGTTAGAGACAGGTAGCCTAGCGGTTAGAGACAGGTAGCCTAGCGGTTAGAGACAGGTAGCCTAGCGGTTAGAGACAGGTAGCCTAGCGGTTAGAAACAGGTAGCCTAGTGGTTAGAGCATTGGGCCAGTAACCGAAAGGTTGCTAGATCGAATCCCCAAGCTGACAAGGTAAAAAATAAAAATCTGTCGTTCTGCCCCTGAACAAGACAGTTAACCCACTGTTCCCCGGTAGGCCGTCATTGTAAATAAGAATTTGTTCTTAACTGACTTATTCTAGTTAAAGATAAATATATCCAACACAAATGTTGAGACCAGGACTATTGTGGACTAGCACAAATCAAGGCTTAGACCACAGGTGTCAAACGCATTCTACAGAGGGTGACTAGTACAGTGATCAGATTAGATTCAGCTGCTGGCCAATTTTTTTCTTTAGCGGATGGTCAGGGGGACGGAAAATAATTATAAATCATTTGTAGACTGTAAATTGACCACAAGAAACCCAAACAGATGAAATATTTGACTAAAACAGAATCATTGCTTATATTTGTATATATGATCACATATTATGCATGGGAATACTTAGGAACAGAAGTCCAAAATTCAAATCACTAGGAGCTGATTTTCTTGTGTATTTTGTATTTTCTGTCCAAAAATGTAATTCATTAAATATATATATATATATATATATATTTTTTGCTCAGGAAACTTGGGGGGCCAAATTCACCTCGCAGGCCGCTAGTTGGTGAACCCTGGTCTAATGTCTGCTGGTTCTTACTGTTCACTTGTACCTGGTTGTCTCAGTGATTAGGTAGGGACTCCCCTCACCTGGTTGTCTAGGTCAGTGATTAGGTAGGGACTCCCCTCACCTGGTTGTCTAGGTCAATGATTAGTTAGGAACTCCCCTCACCTGGTTGTCTAGGTCAATGATTAGTTATGAACTCCCCTCACCTGGTTGTCTAGGTCAGTGATTAGGTAGGAACTCTCCTCACCTGGTTGTCTAGGTCAGTGATTAGTTAGGAACTCCCCTCACCTGGTTGTCTAGGTCAGTGATTAGGTAGGGACTCCCCTCACCTGGTTGTCTAGGTCAGTGATTAGGTAGGAACTCTCCTCACCTGGTTGTCTAGGTCAGTGATTAGTTAGGAACTCCCCTCACCTGGTTGTCTAGGTCAGTGATTAGTTAGGAACTCCCCTCACCTGGTTGTCTAGGTCAGTGATTAGTTAGGAACTCCCCTCACCTGGTTGTCTAGGTCAGTGATTAGTTAGGAACTCCCCTCATCTGGTTGTCTAGGTCAGTGATTAGTTAGGAACTCCCCTCACCTGGTTGTCTAGGTCAGTGATTAGTTAGGAACTCCCCTCATCTGGTTGTCTAGGTCAGTGATTAGTTAGGAACTCCCCTCATCTGGTTGTCTAGGTCAGTGATTACTTAGGAACTCCCCTCACCTGGTTGTCTAGGTCAGTGATTAGTTAGGAACTCCCCTCACCTGGTTGTCTAGGTCAGTGATTAGGTAGGAACTCCCCTCACCTGGTTGTCTAGGTCAGTGATTAGTTAGGAACTCCCCTCACCTGGTTGTCTAGGTCAGTGATTAGTTAGGAACTCCCCTCACCTGGTTGTCTAGGTCAGTGATTAGGTAGGAACTCCCCTCACCTGGTTGTCTAGGTCAGTGATTAGTTAGGAACTCCCCTCACCTGGTTGTCTAGGTCAGTGATTAGGTAGGGACTCCCTTCACCTGGTTGTGTAGGTCAGTGATTAGTTAGGGACTCCCCTCACCTGGTTGTCTAGGTCAGTGATTAGTTAGGAACTCCCCTCACCTGGTTGTCTAGGTCAGTGATTAGGTAGGAACTCCCCTCACCTGGTTGTCTAGGTCAGTGATTAGTTAGGAACTCCCCTCACCTGGTTGTCTAGGTCAGTGATTAGGTAGGGACTCCCCTCACCTGATTGTCTAGGTCAGTGATTAGGTAGGAACTCCCCTCACCTGATTGTCTAGGTCAGTGATTAGTTAGGAACTCCCCTCACCTGGTTGTCTAGGTCAATGATTAGTTATGAACTCCCCTCACCTGGTTGTCTAGGTCAGTGATTAGTTAGGAACTCCCCTCTCCTGGTTGTCTAGGTCAGTGATTAGTTAGGAACAAATTGAACACAAATTGAAAAGAAATAACAAAACCACCAGATGCTCAGCCCACCATGGGGTTTGACACCACTGGCTTAGACACCACTGGCGTGGACTAAAGGGGTTTGACACCACTGGCTTAGACTAAAGTATTCAGTTAGTTTTCCAAGGAGCTGCTCCCTCTCTCTCACCCTGATCATGACAGTGTGATGGTCAGGACTATTCCTCAGTGGTGGGAGTGGTCGACCACACTGTGGCATTCTCCTCAGATCACCGATGGGGCTTCCCAGCCACTTGGAATCGTACGGCGGCGACGGCGGAGGGACGTCATCTCTGTCCCCACGTTGTCTCTCACGCGGGACGTCTCCATATCTGTGTTGTTTCTCCGAAGGAGCTTGGGCACTGTCACATTGAAAACAAGAGAAACAACTTTAACACAACACAGAAGAAGAAAAACAATAGGCAATAGATCAACAACATGATACAAGAGCAACATGACTTAAAATAAACATCTTAAGAAGACATCAGAACAATCTAGCTAAAAACGACTGCCTACATCACAATAGACTCCCTTTATGACATCGACTTGATCTCTGTACTGATAGGAAGACATTGGTTCTTCTGTTGCCATGTTTTCTCCACCACTTGTAGAGTCACAACAGCCACCCCAGAGAAGAGCATGTTTCTCTGGCAGTAACAGGAACACAAGAAACTGTCATGATAAAACCTATCGACAAGTTAAAATTGTACGAATGACATTCAAATTAGGCTAGGTGTTCTATTGGTCAGTAGCCTAAGAGTGAAAAACCATAAAGAAACTTTGTGAAGCTTGTGAAACTTTGTGAAGCTTGTGAAGCTTGTGAAACTTGTGAAGCTTGTGAAACTTTGTGAAGCTTGTGAAACTTGTGAAGCTTGTGAAACTTGTGAAGCTTGTGAAACTTGTGAAGCTTGTGAAGCTTGTGAAACTTGTGAAGCTTTGTGAAGCTTGTGAAACTTTGCCCCGAAACAACTTTATTGTTGAAAATACTCATCTGAAAGGGTCAACCAAGAGACACGAGCCGGACGCCAAGTCGACTCATATCCTCACAGATCTTTGCTTACAACCATAACAAGAGTAACCTGCTTAATTACTTACACACAGGCCTAACTAACTTTAAAAAGTCTGAAGTGAAGTATATATATCGGCGTGGATTCCTCATGTCTAGCTCATTGTTAGAAAAACGTTTGGTCCAAATCGGATGTTAGGTACTATATTTATTGAATGTAAATATAGTACCTATAAACTATTCGCAGACCAAATTCACCTCGCAGGACGCTAGTTGGTGAACCCTGGTCTAATGTCTGCTGGTTCTTACTGTTCACTTGTACCTGGTTGTCTCAGTGATTTGGTAGGGACTCCTCACCTGGTTGTCTAGGTCAGTGATTAGGTAGGAACTCCCCTCACCTGGTTGTCTAGGTCAGTGATTAGGTAGGAACTCCCCTCACCTGGTTGTCTAGGTCAGTGATTAGTTAGGAACTCCCCTCACCTGGTTGTCTAGGTCAGTGATTAGTTAGGAACTCCCCTCACCTGGTTGTCTAGGTCAGTGATTAGTTAGGAACTCCCCTCACCTGGTTGTCTAGGTCAGTGATTAGGTAGGAACTCCCCTCACCTGGTTGTCTAGGTCAGTGATTAGTTAGGAACTCCCCTCACCTGGTTGTCTAGGTCAGTGATTAGTTAGGAACTCCCCTCACCTGGTTGTCTAGGTCAGTGATTAGTTAGGAACTCCCCTCACCTGGTTGTCTAGGTCAGTGATTAGTTAGGAACTCCCCTCACCTGGTTGTCTAGGTCAGTGATTAGTTAGGAACTCCCCTCACCTGGTTGTCTTCCCCTCACCTGGTTGTCTAGGTCAGTGATTATAAATACAAATTAATCATATAAATACAAATGTTGTATTAGACCTAGATATTGTGTGCTAGATATTGTGTGCATGTGGTTTTAGTCAATATCAAGCTGCTCTTCTGACAGGCTATTAACTGAAGTTCATGGAAAAAGAGGTGATATTAAATTAATCTGACATGTAGGATATGTGTGATGTTTTAAATGTATGCATTTCAAGTCATTGACTAATGTTCTGTACTATGTCATGTTTCATGTGGACCCCAGGAAGAGTAGCTAATGCTTTTGCAGCGGCTAAAGTGGATCCTAATAAATACCAAAAAATTGCCGATTTGGATGCACTCAATTAGCTTCCTTCCTCAGAGATCAAATTGTATTTTCCACAAATTAGTGTTGCAGGAATGCTAATCTGATCTGTTTCTAACAACAAATGATTCCAGAACAATCTGAGATGGTGGGTGTTGAAAGCCTCGTGTACTTTTTGAGGTGGAACGACCCAGGACACATTCTCAGCTCTCAAAAACTGTCTCGAACTGCTGGTACCACCACTGTCCCCACCTGCTGGTACCACCACTGTCCCCACCTGCTGGTACCACCACTGTCCCCACCTGCTGGTACCACCACTGTCCCCACCTGCTGGTACCACCACTGTCCCCACCTGCTGGTACCACCACTGTCCCCCACCTGCTGGTACCACCACTGTCCTCACCTGCTGGTACCACCACTGTCCTCACCTGCTGGTACCACCACTGTCCTCACCTGCTGGTACCACCACTGTCCTCACCTGCTGGTACCACCACTGTCTTCACCTGCTGGTACCACCACTGTCTTCACCTGCTGGTACCACCACTGTCCCCACCTGCTGGTACCACCACTGTCCCCACCTGCTGGTACCACCACTGTCCTCACCTGCTGGTACCACCACTGTCTTCACCTGCTGGTACCACCACTGTCCCCACCTGCTGGTACCACCACTGTCCCCACCTGCTGGTACCACCACTGTCCCCACCTGCTGGTACCACCACTGTCCCCACCTGCTGGTACCACCACTGTCCCCACCTGCTGGTACCACCACTGTCCCCACCTGCTGGTACCACCACTGTCCCCACCTGCTGGTACCACCACTGTCCCCCACCTGCTGGTACCACCACTGTCCTCACCTGCTGGTACCACCACTGTCCTCACCTGCTGGTACCACCACTGTCCTCACCTGCTGGTACCACCACTGTCCCCACCTGCTGGTACCACCCCTGTCCCCACCTGCTGGTACCACCACTGTCCCCACCTGCTGGTACCACCACTGTCCTCACCTGCTGGTACCACCACTGTCCTCACCTGCTGGTACCACCACTGTCCCCACCTGCTGGTACCACCACTGTCCCCACCTGCTGGTACCATCACTGTCCCCACCTGCTGGTACCACCACTGTCCTCACCTGCTGGTACCACTGTCCTCACCTGCTGGTACCACCACTGTCCCCACCTGCTGGTACCACTGTCCTCACCTGCTGGTACCACCACTGTCCTATCAACCAACATTTGTAATGAAGCCTATACCCTACATGTAATTGAGGATGCTTAGACTATATAATCTTGAGATATGACTTTGTACTATGTCCTTGAATCTAAGATGTGACCTAGTTGCTCTTGCATATTTGAATGTAAAACGCGTGTACCCAGAATTCTGTATTAAATGGGTTACTTCCACTGCACCAGGGACTTCTTTCTCCTGACAAAACTTCTGAAATTATTGGTATTCAATACTGTACCTTGTGGATGGGGCGAAGAAGTCTGTTATTTTTCCTTTATCCTTGGAGGAGGAGGATCTTTCTGTGTCCTGCTGCTTGTCCAGCTCCTTGTTGCTCTGGCTCACGGTCTCCTCCATTTGCTCATCACTGTTCCCTTTAGGATCTGTGGAGACTTCCGAGACCGGCTTGTGATCTGTGGAGACTTCCGAGACCGGCTTGTGATCTGGGGAGACTTCCGAGACCGGCTTGTGATCTGGGGAGACTTCCGAGACCGGCTTGTGATCTGGGGAGACTTCCGAGACCGGCTTGTGATCTGTGGAGACTTCCGAGACCGGCTTGTGATCTGTGGAGACTTCCGAGACCGGCTTGTGATCTGTGGAGACTTCCGAGACCGGCTTGTGATCTGTGGAGACTTCCGAGACCGGCTTGTGATCTGTGGAGACTTCCGAGACCGGCTTGTGATCTGTGGAGACTTCCGAGACCGGCTTGTGATCTGTGGTGACTTGCGAGACCGGCCTGTGATCTGTGGAGACTTGCGAGACCGGCTTGTGATCTGTGGAGACTTCCGAGACAGGCTTGTGATCTGTGGTGACTTGCGAGACAGGCCTGTGATCTGGGGAGACTTGCGAGACAGGCCTGTGATCTGTGATTTCTGAGACAGGCCTGTGATCTGTGGAGACTTGCGAGACGGGCTTGTGATCCTTTAGGCTGTCAGTTGGTGTTAAAGGCGCTGTCTCTTCATCCTCCAGGCCTATAATACTAGAGACAACAGGTTCCTCAGAGTCTGAACTGTGGGTCTGGGCCTCTGTCTCTGTCTCCATAAACTGGATCTTGTGACTGCAGCCAGACTCAGAGCTGTCTGGACTCACCATCTCTACATCTTCCAGTTGTTTTTCAGCAGCTTCAGACATGTCAGAAGCTGGGCTTGTGGTGCTTTGGGAAAGGTTCAACAGCCACTTATCAAGGTTATTCTGTTGGGACTTGGGATTGTTTTCCTGACTGAGAGATGTCGCTTTGGCACCATGCTGCTGCCCCTCCATTGCGTGTAGACTTGCCTCTTTGGAACTTGCTAAGGGAAAGGCCACAAAAGACAAAAGAATGAGAATCAACTTAGATCATAATTAACTTGACTGGTAAGTCATAGGCTACACTCACTATAGGCCTACTGCAAAAACACATCAGACAATCAAACAACTCAAAAACTGAACTGGAGAAAAACCTCCAATCAGATTACATAGAGGATCATTTATCTTCCCTGTTCAGGGAGTGTTACCTTTGAAAGCCAATGAATGAGGGCTCCTTGAGCTGACAGGTGTTTGGAGGCTAACTTCAACCCGCAGTCTCTTTTTAGCAGGCTCCAAGTCTGACAGTGCAGTCATGCTACAAGAGAAAGAGCACCAGAATTAAATAACGTTAGCATCGTTAGAATAGATGGAGGTGTGTTGATAAACCATCTAGCTAACGTTAGCTAGCCATTTCACACGCCCAATTATTTGCTTGTCTATAGTCCATACAATCATAATTGCCAGCTAGCTGTTACCGTGTCTTTGTATTGTAGTTAACTATAAAGAAAAGTGTATTGTTATGCATACTCACAATATAACCTCATTCAGTAATACCACCGAAGCGTTTTGGTAACGATGGTCCCAGAATGGTTTCACACAGAGTCCTCTCCTCAGCAGGCTAGTGAATAATATCATACGGCTTGCAAACATATATGACAGTGGATCTATAGCTAGTTTAACGACACAAAATACATTTTGTATGTACAGCCAGCAGTGAACAAGGTCTAGCTAATTCGCAAAGGTTAGCTAGACACAATTAGCTTCACAGTTTTACGTTGTTGTCATGAGCGTTTTTACTTGGACAACATGTACTAGCTAGCACAACAACATAGTTTTACAGCTGATGTGAGGTTAGGTTAACTCTTAAACCAAAGATATTAAATCAATACGGTTTCGATTGTAACGTACCACAAAACAGACACGTCATCGTCTCAGCAACAAAACAAAATCACTTCCGGGTCACATAATTTTTGAACGTTTCAAAATGTCCCCCACGGTATATTAGAAGAGTGTAAAAAAACTGTACTTATTCATAACACAGTGTCTTCAGAAAGTATTAACACTCCTTGACTTTTTCGACATTATCTTGGGTTACTGCCTGCATTTAATATGTATTTTTAGAAATTAGTAAAACATAAATAAAAGCTGAAATGTCTTGTGTAAATAAGTATTCAAACCCTTAGTAATGGCAAAACCTTAGTTATGGAAAGCCTAAATACGTTCAGGAGTAGAAATGTGGTTAACAAAGTATAATAATAAGTTGCATGGACTCACTCTGTGTGCAATAAGTGTTTAAATGATTTTTGATTGACTAACTAATCTCTGTACACACACACATATAATTATCTGTAAGGTCCCTCAGTTGAGCAGTAAATTTCAAACACAGATTCAACCACAAAGATCATGGAGGTTTTTCAATGCCTCGTAAAGAAGGGCACCTATTGGTGGACATTCAATATCCATTTGAGCATGGTGAAGTTATTAATTACACTTTGGATGGTGTATTAATACACCCAGTCACTACAAAGACACAGGTGTCCTTCTTAACTCAGTTGCAGCAGAGGAAGGAAACCGCTCAGGGATTTCACCACGTGGCCAATCTAAGTAACATAATTTCACCCGTGTGTCAATCTAAGTAACATAATGAAAAACATCGGCATCAAAATCTGTCAGTTTAAACTAGAGATATCTGCACCGTCTGCATCTCGATCCACCACATTTTCCTATGTTGGCCCTCCGCATCTAAAGAAATGTGGCTTGTCACCTAAAACCCTCATAAACCTTTACAAATGCAGAATTGAGAGCATCCTGTTGTGCTGTATCACAGCCTTGTACGGAAACTGCACTGCCCACAACCGCAAGGCTCTACAGAGGTTGGTGAGGTCTGTGCAACGCATCACCGGGGGCAAACTACCTGCCCTCCAGGACACCTACAGCACCCGATGTCACAGGAAGGCCAAAAAAATCATCAAGGACAACAACCACCCGAGCCACAGCCTGTTCACCCCGCTACCATCCAGAAGGCGAGGTCAGTACAGGTGCATCAAAGCTGGGACCGAGAGACTGCAAACAGCTTCTATCTCAAGGCCATGAGACTGTTAAACAGCCGTCACTAACACAGAGAGGCTGCTGCCTACATACAGACTTGAAATCATTGACCACTTTAATAAATGGATCACTAGTCACCTAAATAATGCCACTTTAATAATGTTTACTTATTTTGCATTACCCATCTCATATGTTTTATATTTTATACAATCTATTACATCTTGCCTATGTCGCTCTGTCATTGCTGATCCATATATATATGTTTCTATATTCTTGTTCCATTTCTTTACTTAGATTTGTTGTATTAGCTAGTTGTGTAATTGTTAGATAACATGTTAGATATTGCTACACTGTCGGAATTAGAAGCACAAGCATTTCACTACACGTGCAATAACAACATCTGCCAACCACGTGTATGTGACCAATAACATTTGATTTGATCTGCGGTGGAAGGTGGCCGAGCTACAGCGATATTTGTCAGACCATGAGACATCCCGAAAATCTGTCTTCTCATAAAAAATATCTATAGCGTCTGCACGGTTTGGCCTGCAAACTAATATGACCCCACTAGGTAAAGGGGAGACTCTCACGAGCATGATGGTGTTCTTCCGAGCATGACGGAAGCATGGAGCTAGTTTTATGCCAACAAAAATAAGGGGTTAAATATGTATCCAAAAAAACAAGCTTTCTTACATATCCTAGATATAGGACAGACACTTCAAAACCTTATTCCATTTGATTTATTTTTTGCCATTTATGAATGTGTTATTCAATGCATTTCTATGGCTATAGTAGTAAAGTCCAAATTAAATATTTAATTTAAATATATATATATTACTCTTCATATTTTCAAGCAAGGTGGTGGCTACATTATGTTATGGGTATGCGTGTCATCGGCAAGGACTAGGGAGTATTTTAGGATAAAAAGAGTCGTAATAGAGCTAAGCACAGGCAAAATCCTAGAGGAAAGCCTGGTTCAGTCTGCTTTCCAACAGACACTGGGAGACAAATTCACCTTTTAGCAGGACAATAACTTAAAACGCAAGGCCAAATATACACTGGAGTTGCTCAACAAGACAACGTTGAATGTTCCTGAGTGGCCTAGTTACAGTTTTGACTTACTGTAAATCAGCTTGAAAATCTATGGCAACGCTTGAAAATGGTTTTGTAGTAATGATCAACAACAAACTTGACAGAGCTTGAAGAATTTGAAAAACAATAATATGCTAATATTGTATATTCCAGGTGTGGAGACTTACCCAGAAAGACTCACAGCTGTAATTCCTGCCAAAGCTCATTCTAACATGTATTGACTCGGGGTGTTGAAAACTTAAGTAATCAAGATATATATATTTTTTAAATCCATGTATTTCTTTTCAAATTATAGATTTTTTCCCCCCATTATGACATTACAGAGCATTTTGTGTAGATCGTTGACAAAAAATTACAATTACATCCATTTTAATCCCACTTTGTAACATAACAAAATGTGAAAAAAATCAAGGGGCACTGTAGGCTATATCTAAATGCACTGTAGGCTATATCTAAAGACACTGTAGGCTATATCTGAATGTCACTGTAGGCTATATCTGAAGACACTGTAGGCTATATCTGAAGGCACTGTAGGCTATATCTGAATGCACTGTAGGCTATATCTGAAGGCACTGTAGGCTATATCTGAAGACACTGTAGGCTATATCTGAAGGCACTGTAGGCTATATCTGAAGGCACTGTAGGCTATATCTGAAGGCACTGTAGGCTATATCTGAATGCACTGTAGGCTATATCTGAAAGCACTGTAGGCTATATCTGAAGGCACTGTAGGCTATATCTGAAGGCACTGTAGGCTATATCTGAAGGCACTGTAGGCTATATCTGAATGCACTGTAGGCTATATCTGAAAGCATTGTAGGCTATATCTGAAGGCACTGTAGGCTATATCTGAAGGCACTGTAGGCTATATCTGAAGGCACTGTAGGCTATATCTGAAGGCACTGTAGGCTATATCTGAAAGCACTGTAGGTTATATCTAAAGGCACTGTAGGCTATATCTGAAAGCACTGTAGGCTATATCTAAAGGCACTGTAGACTATATCTAAAGGCACTGTAGGCTATATCTAAAGGCACTGTAGGCTATATCTGAAAGCACTGTAGGCTATATCTGAAAGCACTGTAGGCTATATCTAAATGCACTGTAGGCTATATCTAAAGGCACTGTAGGCTATATCTGAAAGCACTGTAGGCTATATCTAAAGGCACTGTAGGCTATATCTGAAAGCACTGTAGGCTATATCTGAAAGCACTGTAGGCTATATCTAAATGCACTGTAGGCTATATCTAAAGGCACTGTAGGCTATATCTGAAGGCACTGTAGGCTATATCTGAAAGCACTGTAGGCTATATCTGAAGGCACTGTAGGCTATATCTGAAAGCACTGTAGGCTATATCTGAAGGCACTGTAGGCTATATCTGAAAGCACTGTAGGCTATATCTAAAGGCACTGTAGGCTATATCTGTTTCTTTGTGGGCTGTGTGGTTCAGAAAACTGAAAAGCATTGTAGAAACTAGATATATCTAGATATAGCCTTCATATAAGTTACATGGCATTTATTTAAAACAAAAATACATTTTTAGAAACTTAGATATAAACAGACATAGCCTTCGTATAGCCTTCTGTGTATTAGGGAACTTGTGTTTCCCTGCCAATTAGCGAACAGCTGTTTCCCCATCAATGTGTTTGCCACTAAGGTGTTGTTGGGACCGCTTGGGTAAGAAAGCGATGTGGTAGAACCGTTTGTGGGAACATTTCTCGCTGTGGGACTGCAGATACATCTCAAGATGAAAGTACAGGCAACATACTACTCTGTTATTATTTCTTTATTGAGCACAAAGGTCATGTTGCCCTGCTCAGATGTTGCATGGATCAACCACGTCATCGACTGCACCAGATGATGTGGTTAGTAAATAGATTATGTGGTTAGTAAAAACAGAACATAGTGTAGGAGCCTATCACCTGTTTCTGTAGCGCAACGCAGCTTGATGTACAAGTACACACCCTGGACAGGACACCAGTCTATCTCCTCAGAACACCAGTCTATCACCTGTTTCTGTAGCACAAGGTAGCTTGATGTACCAGTACACACCCTGGACAGGACACTAGTCTATCTCCTCAGTACACCCCCTGGACAGGACACTAGTCTATCTCCTCAGTACACCCCCTGGACAGCACACCAGTCTATCACCTGTTTCTGTAGCACAAGGTAGCTTGATGTACCAGTACACACCCTGGACAGGACACTAGTCTATCTCCTCAGTACACCCCCTGGACAGGACACTAGTCTATCTCCTCAGTACACCCCCTGGACAGCACACCAGTCTATCACCTGTTTCTGTAGCACAAGGTAGCTTGATGTACCAGTACACACCCTGGACAGGACACTAGTCTATCTCCTCAGTACACCCCCTGAACAGGACATTAGTCTATCTCCTCAGCACACCCCCTGGACAGGACACTAGTCTATCTCCTCAGTACACCCCCTAGACAGGACACTAGTCTATCTCCTCAGGACACCCCCTGGACAGGACGCTAGTCTATCTCCTCAGTACACCCCCTGAACAGGACACTAGAATATCTCAATACACCCCCTGGACAGGACACTAGTCTATCTCCTCAGTACACTCCCTGGACAGTACACTAGTCTATCTCCTCAGTACACCCCCTGGACACGACACTAGTCTATCTCCTCAGTACACCCCCTGGACAGGACACTAGTCTATCTCCTCAGCACACCCCCTGGACAGGACACTATAATATCTCAATACACCCCCTGGACAGGACATTAGTCTATCACAGGTTCTTACCCCCAATCTATCTCCTCAGTACACCCCCTGGACAGGACACTAGTCTATCTCCTCAGTACAGGACACTAGTCTATCTCCTCAGTACACCCCCTGGACAGGACACTAGTCTATCTCCTCAGTACACCCCCTGGACAGGACACTAGTCTATCACAGGTTCTTAGCCCCAATCTATCTCCTTAATGCTGAGTGCCAAGCAGAGATACATCCAGTCCCATTTTCACAGTCTTTGGTATGACTCAGCCAGGGATTGAACTCACAACCTTCCAATCTCAGGATGGACACTCTAATCACAAGGCCCCTGAGTTGGTGTTGATGTGGTTAGCTAATACGTAAAATACCAATCCAACTGTCAGCAATGTGTGAGCAAGGGAACACGACCAACGCAAGGTCACACAATTCACATAATTAAAAAAATAAATAAGTTCAATTTGTTATGAATTAATCAGTCTAAAACGAGGAGGCTTATGTTATAAAAATTAAAATTCTGTTAGCTGGAAACAGCTCTGCAGTCAGCATGCCAATTGTATGCTCCCTCAAAACTTGAGACATCTGTGGCATTGTGTTGTGAGACAAAACTGCACATTTTAAAGTGGCCTTTTATTGTCGCCAGCACAAGGTGCACCTGTGTAATGATCGTGCTGTTTAATCAGCTTCTTGATATGCCACACCTGTCAGGTGGATGGATTATCTTGGCAAAGGAGAAATGCTCACTAACAGGGATGTAAACAAATTTGTGAACACAATTTGAAAGAAATACGATTTTTGTCCGTATGGAACATTTCTAGGGATCTTTTATTTCAGCTCATGAAACATGGGACCAACACTTTACATGTTGCGCTAATATTTTTGTTCAGTCTATTATAGTCCACCGAAGAAGGAAAAACAAATAGGAATATGACAAATCTGAGAAACATGAACCAAAAACAGGGCAAATGTATCAATAAATGAATCAATAAACAGATCAATAGATAAATAAATAAATACCTTTTTTTACATTGATCTTTTTTTTTTAAGAAATAAAAGATAAATAAATATAAATATATATATATACAGTGGGGAGAACAAGTATTTGATACACTGACGATTTTGCAGGTTTTCCTACTTACAAAGCATGTAGAGGTCTGTAATTTTTATCATAGGTACACTTCAACTGTGAGAGAAGGAATCTAAAACAAAAATCCAGAAAATCACATTGTATGATTTTTAAGTAATTAATTTGCATTTTATTGCATGACATAAGTATTTGATACATCAGAAAAGCAGAACATAATATTTGGTACAGAAACCTTAGTTTGTAATTACAGAGATCATACGTTTCCTGTAGTTCTTGACCAGGTTTGCACACACTGCAGCAGGGATTTTGGCCCACTCCTCCATACAGACCTTCTCCAGATCCTTCAGGTTTCGGGGCTGTCGCTGGGCAATACGGACTTTCGGCTCCCTCCAAAGATTTTCTATTGGGTTCAGGTCTGGAGACTGGCTAGGCCACTCCAGGACCTTGAGATGCTTCTTACGGAGCCACTCCTTAGTTGCCCTGGCTGTGTGTTTCGGGTCGTTGTCATGCTGGAAGACCCAGCCACGACCCATCTTCAATGCTCTTACTGAGGGAAGGAGGTTGTTGGTCAAGATCTCGCGATACATGGCCCCGTCCATCCTCCCCTCAATACGGTGCAGTCGTCCTGTCCCCTTTGCAGAAAAGCATCCCCAAAGAATGATGTTTCCACCTCCATGCTTCACGGTTGGGATGGTGTTCTTGGGGTTGTACTCATCCTTCTATTCCTCCAAACACGGCGAGTGGAGTTTAGAGCAAAAATCTCTATTTTTGTCTCATCAGACCACATGACCTTCTCCCATTTCTCCTCTGGATCATCCAGATGGTCATTGGCAAACTTCAGACGGGCCTGGACATGCGCTGGCTTGAGCAGGGGGACCTTGCGTGCGCTGCAGGATTTTAATCCATGACGGCGTAGTGTGTTACTAATGGTTTTCTTTGAGACTGTGGTCCCAGCTCTCTTCAGGTCATTGACCAGGTCCTGCCGTGTAGTTCTGGGCTGATCCCTCACATTCCTCATGATCATTGATGCCCCACGAGGTGAGATCTTGCATGGAGCCCCAGACCGAGGGTGATTGACCGTCATCTTGAACTTCTTCCATTTTCTAATAATTGTGCCAACAGTTGTTGCCTTCTCACCAAGCTGCTTGCCTATTGTCCTGTAGCCCATCCCAGCCTTGTACAGGTCTACAATTTATCCCTGATGTCCTTACACAGCTCTCTGGTCTTGGCCATTGTGGAGAGGTTGGAGTCTGTTTGATTGTGTGTGTGGACAGGTGTCTTTTATACAGGTAACGAGTTCAAACAGGTGCAGTTAATACAGGTAATGAGTGGAGAACAGGAGGGCTTCTTAAAGAAAAACTAACAGGTCTGTGAGAGCCGGAATTCTTACTGGTTGGTAGGTGATCAAATACTTATGTCATGCAATAAAATGCAAATTAATTACTTAAAAATCATACAATGTGATTTTCTGGATTTTTGTTTTAGATTCCGTCTCTCACAGTTGAAGTGTACCTATGATAAAAATGACAGACCTCTACATGCTTTGTAAGTAGGAAAACCTGCAAAATCGGCAGTGTATCAAATACTTGTTCTCCCCACTGTATATCAATAAATAAATATATCAATAGATCAATAAATACATAAACAGATCAATAAATAAATAAACAGATCAATAAATAAATACAAAGATCGATCAATAAAGAAATGGATCAATAAATAAATACGTAGATCAATAAATAAATAGATCAATACATAAAAAAGGATCAATAAATAGATAAATAAATAGATCAATACATAAAAAAGGATCAATAAATAGATAAATAAATATATCAAAAGATAAATAAATACATAGATAAATAGATACATAGATCAATAGATAAATAAATAGATCAACAGATCAATAAATAGATACATAAATAAATAAATAGACAATATACACTGCATTCAGAAAGTATTCAGACCCCTTGACTCTTCCACATTTTGTTACATTGTAGCCTTATTATTATGCACATTTGTGGCCTGCTGGAGGTCATTTTGCAGGGCTCTGGCAGTGCACCTCCTTGCACAAAGGCGGAGGTAACGGTCCTGCTGCTGGGTTGTTGCCCTCCTACGGCCTCCTCCACGTCTCCTGATGTACTGGCCTGTCTCCTGGTAGCGCCTCCATGCTCTGGACACTACGCTGACAGACACAGCAAACCTTTTTGCCACAGCTCGCATTGATGTGCCATCCTGGATGAACTGCACTACCTGAGCCACTTGTGTGGGTTGTAGACTCCGTCTCATGCTACCACTAGAGTGAAAGCACCGCCAGCATTCAAAAGTGACCAAAACATCAGCCAGGAAGCATAGGAACTGAGAAGTGGTCTGTGGTCACCACCTGCAGAACCATTCCTTTATTGGGGGTGTCTTGCTATTTGCCTATAATTTCCACCTTTTGTCTATTCCATTTGCACAACAGCATGTGAAATTTATTGTCAATCAGTGTTGCTTCCTAAGTGGACAGTTTGATTTCACAGAAGTGTGATTGACTTGGAGTTACATTGTGTTGTTTAAGTGTTCCCTTTATTTTTTTGAGCAGTGTATATATATATATATAGATAGAGAGAGAGAGAGAGAGAGAGAGAGAGAGAGAGAGAGAGAGAGAGAGAGAGAGAGAGAGAGAGAGAGAGAGAGAGAGAGAGAGAGAGAGAGAGAGAGAGAGAGAGAGAGAGGGACTTACTTTATTTTTATAGCTTAGTTTATTTGCCGTTAGTCAGCACCTCTACACTAAATCATTTTCTCTGGGTATGCGCCAGCTCATGCTTTTTTACCAGTCTGCGTGATCAAAACAATCTTGAAGCATAGATTGCGATTGGTCGGACCAATGTTGAAGAATCCTTACCACGGTTGCTTCCTGCTTAAGTTTCTGCCTGTAGGCAGGGAGGAGGCGTGATCCGATTTGTCGAAGGGAGGGCAGGGGAGGGCGTTGTAGCCGTCCCAGAAGGGAGAGTAACAATGGTCAAGCTTGATCTCTCCGCGTTTGATAGAATTTCGGGAGCGCTTTCCTCAGATGTACTTTATTAAAGACCCCAGGTACAATACATTCTCTCTGGAGGTGATGCAGTCGGCATTTGATGGTGAGGTATTCCAGAGCTGGAAAACAAAATTACTTGAGTTCCTGTACCTTACCACAATCACACCATAAGTTGTTAATCATGAGACATACCGCTCCACCCCTGTGTTTCCTGGAGAGTTCCTTCTTCCTTGACTGCGCGATGAACAGAGAACCCCGCTGGCTGTATAGATGGGGGCAATATATCCAGAGAGAGCCACGATTCAGTAAAACAGAGCATGTTACAGTCCCTTATGTCTCTCTGAAGGAAACCTTGGTCCTGACCTCTTTTTTGCTTTTTTTTGTCGAGTTGTGCTTTTATGTAATATATCTTTTAATAACCTTACAGGGCCTGGCCCACTCTACCGTACCTCCTTGCCCATCCAAATAAAATATTGATCATTTATTTAACCAAGACGTGCGCCGACAGAAAGATATTCCTCTCAGATAAAGCATCCGAGCGAGCGAAACAGCACCTCTCTGTCTCAGTATGTGTAGACCATGTATCTGATGCTGTCTGGACAGCGAAACAGCACCTCTCTGTCTCAATATGTGTAGACCATGTATCTGATGCTGTCTAGACAGCGAAACAGCACCTCTCTGTCTCAGTATGTGTAGACCATGTATCTGATGCTGTCTGGACAGCGAAACAGCACCTCTCTGTCTCAATATGTGTAGACCATGTATCTGATGCTGTCTGGACAGTGAAACAGCTCCCCTCTGTCTCAGTATGTGTTGACCATGTATCTGATGCTGTCTGGACAGTGAAACATTGCCCCTTTTTTAATGTACAGATAGCGAGTAGCTGCTATAATCTCATGTGTGAGTTAAAACAAGTCCTGAGGTTACAGTTATGCTATGGCAATGACAGTAATCAGAGAAATCACTTACTTTGAACTAAAACGGAATCTCATACCAAACACTACAACCACTTCGCCCACTCGATTTGCTCGTTCACAAGTCAATTGAGTCAATCGAGTCGACCTCAATTTGCTAGTTGTCAAGTCGCTGTGCCCGACTCGGTGCCCTTTGTAGATGGGTAAATAAACCAGTGGAATCTATGCTGAAGGGAAATTAAGAATGTTATTATGTTGACAGAAAAAAACTTCAACCCTTTTAGGGAACCACCACCCACTGGAACCTCTTTATGTTATTGTTTGTGTTGACTCGGCCTGATGCAAATAAAGACTGGGGGGTTTGTTCCAAGATGAGGAAAGAAGCATGTTATGCCAATTCTCATCTAGTGGAATAAGGATATCAATTGACGGACTGGACTTTTAGTCGGGGTATATTACCGATGCAATATCGACATCTAGTGGTAGGGTCTACAATTGCATGGAGAATGTCTGTTTGACAACGACCCTTAATTAATTAAACAGTATGTTGTATGAAAACATTGAAACCACAGTATATAACCTAAACATGATGGCATTGATTGCTGAAGAGTATAAAGTGTGAGCTACTGTACAGTAGCCCAGTGCTTGCTGGGCATATTTTCCTAGTAGCAGCATTGTGCTGAGTGTGATAGTGACCTTTAATTTCACTGAGGGCGATGTAGAGGGCTAACCGACCTTTACTGTGTGGGAGAATAATCTCTGTCTCATTTTGTGGTTTTGGAGCCAATAAAGGAAATCCTTTTCAGTCTTGTGTAAGCTACCTCTTCCCATGAAAGACCTTATAGGGCTGTACAGTGCATTCAGAAAGTTCTTAGACCCCTTGACTTTTTCCACATTTTGTTACGTTACAGCCTTATTATAAAATTGATTAAATAAATAAAAAAATTCATCAATCTACACACAACGCCCCATAATGACAAATTGAAAACATGTTTTTAGATTTTTTTGCAAATTTATAAATAATAAGAAACAGAAATATCTTATTTACATTTGCTTTGAAGATTCGAAATTGAGCTCAGGTGCATCCTGGTTCCATTGATCAATTTGATTGGAGTCCACCTGTGGTAAATTCAATTGATTGGACATGATTTGGAAAGGCACACACCTGTCTATATAAGGTCCCACAGTTGACAGTGCATGTCAAAGCAAAAACCAAGCCATGAGTTTGAAGGAATTGTCCGTAGAGCTCCAAGACAGGATTATGTCGAGGCACAGATCTGGGGAAGGGTACCAAAACATTTATGCAGCATTGAAGGTCCCCAAGAACACAGTGTCTGGCCAATCTGAGCAACCAGGGGGGAGAAAGGCCTTGGTCAGGGAGGTGACCAAGAACCCCATGGTCACTCTGACAGAGCTCCAGAGTTCCTCTGTGGAGATGAGAGAACCTTCCAGAAGGACAACCATCTCTGCAGAACTCCACCAATCAGGCCTCGGTAGCAATAAATGTATAAAACCAAAAACGTGCCAAGCTTGTAGCGTCATACCCAAGAAGACTCAAAGCTGTAATCGCTGCCAAAGGTCCTTCAACAAAGTACTGAGTAAAGGGTCTGAATACTTATGTAAATGTGATATTTCAGTTTATTTTTATTTTTATAAATGATCGGGTATTGTGTGTAGATTGATGAGAAAAATCTATTTTATTTAATACATTATAGAACAAGGCTGTAACGTAACAAAATGTGGAAAAAGTCAAGGGCTCTGAATACTTTCCAAATGCGCTGTATATTCTAATCACAGGAGGTTGGTGGCACCTTAATATGGGAGGATGGGCTTGTGGTAATGGCTGGAGCGGAATCAGTGGAATGGTATCAAACACATGGTTTCTATGGTTTCCATGTATTTGATGCCGTTCCATCTGCTCCGTTCCAGATATTACTATGAGCCGTCCTCCCCTCAGCAGCCTCCACTGATTCATTTATTTATTTGTTGTTCTTATTGTTTATTTGTTGTTCTCGCGTGTATTTTATCTGACTTAGTATGGATTATGTTTCAAGACATGTTTCTATTTCTTTCCTTTTTGTATATTAAATGCCGAAATGTTGAGGAAGAGCATTTCACTGTACTGTTAAAGACCAAGTGTAGTCAAAAACGTGATTTACCTCAGTTTTATATACACTGCTCAAAAAAATAAAGGAAACACTTAAACAACACAATGTAACTCCAAATCAATCACACTAATGTGAAATCAAACTGTCCACTTAGGAAGCAACACTGATTGACAATAAATTTCACATGCTGTTGTGCAAATGGAATAGACAAAAGGTGGAAATTATAGGAAATTAGCAAGACACCCCCAATAAAGGAGTGGTTCTGCAGGTGGTGACCACAGACCACTTCTCGGTTCCTATGCTTCCTGGCTGATGTTTCTGACCGTTTGAGCAGACACATGCACATTTGTGGCCTGCTGGAGGTCATTTTGCAGGGCTCTGGCAGTGCTCCTCCTGCGCAAAGGCGGAGGTAGCGGTCCTGCTGCTGGGTTGTTGCCCTCCTACGGCCTCCTCCACGTCTCCTGATGTACTGGCCTGTCTCCTGGTAGCGCCTCCATGCTCTGGACACTACGCTGACAGACACAGCAAACCTTCTTGCCACAGCTCGCATTGATGTGCCATCCTGGATGAGCTGCACTACCTGAGCCACTTGTGTGGGTTGTAGACTCCGTCTCATGCTACCACTAGAGTGAAAGCACCGCCAGCATTCAAAAGTGACCAAAACATCAGCCAGGAAGCATAGGAACTGAGAAGTGGTCTGTGGTCACCACCTGCAGAACAACTCCTTTATTGGGGGTGTCTTGCTAATTGCCTATAATTTCCACCTTTTGTCTATTCCATTTGCACAACAGCATGTGAAATTTATTGTCAATCAGTGTTGCTTCCTAAGTGGACAGTTTGATTTCACAGAAGTGTGATTGACTTGGAGTTACATTGTGTTGTTTAAGTGTTCCCTTTAACAGTGGCAGTTGGTGCCTTTAGATAAGGGAGGATTTAAAAAATATATATTTTTATGAAGATGGCCTTATTTCTATTACAGCATGTTGGATGACTGTCATTCATATTCACCCAGTTCAATGTAACAGAGAGAGGTTTAGGTTACTGTCATTCATATTCACCCAGTTCAATGTAACAGTGATAGGTTTAGGTTACTGTCATTCATATTCACCCAGTTCAATGTAACAGTGATAGGTTTAGGTTACTGTCATTCATATTCCATTCACCCAGTTCAATGTAACAGTGATAGGTTTAGGTTACTGTCATTCATATTCCATTCACCCAGTTCAATGTAACAGTGATAGGTTTAGGTTACTGTCATTCATATTCCATTCACCCAGTTCAATGTAACAGTGATAGGTTTAGGTTACTGTCATTCATATTCCATTCACCCAGTTCAATGTAATATCGATAAGTTTAGGCTACTACATGATACTGTAATTTTCCCTGTACCCATCATGAGTTTGCTACAACCTAGCCTATGAATGAAAGATTACAATGTAGGTTGAGAGAATTTTGAGTAATCAAGGTGACAGACAGTGACATTCAATAGCGCCTTGCACACTCTTGCCTGCATCTAGCTGATATAGGGTGTATTCATTAGTCCAACAGTTACAAACAAGAGTTTCTGTTGGACAAATTCAGGAATGTTTATCCCCGTTTTATTCCCTTTGCTTCCGTTTAAGGGATGTTTTTCAACAGAATCGTTGGAATGAATACACCCCTGGTCACGCGTAAAACACAGTTCACTTTCATAGCAGCCACGTTGTATTCCTTCTCTTCCCTTCGCTTGTGGACTTCAATGCACAACACATTTATTCTATTGGACAAATGTAGGAATGTTTATCCCTGTTTCATTCCATTTGCTTCCGTTTAAGATTTTTTTTTAAACAGAATCAGCACAATGAATACCCACCTGATCACACGAAAAATCACAATTCACCTTCATACCAGACACATACAAACAGCTTGTTGTGTATATATAATTCCTTCTCGCATCTATCTATGTGCTCTCCTCTCACCTTTTCCCTTCGCTTGTGAACTTCGCTCATAGACTTCAGTGCACAACAAACCAGGCAAAAAAGCCAAACCTTCATATCATGACCGCTAACCGCTACACGCAGCCTACATCGCTGTCATGATAGTCAACATAGCTACTAGAACGAATGAGTTAGTAAACCTGCTACAATCATGCAGTACAGTGTAGTCAGCAGCAAGCAGTTTAGCAGTTACATCGGAGGGCCTCGGTAGCAATAAATGTATAAAACCAAAAGCTTACCTTGACTTGGAAGAGTTCCAGTGTTGGATAGCCATAGCCAACTAGCTAACATAGCATGCCTCTCTGAGCCGGATGTTTGAGTAGGCTAAACTAGCTAGCTGCATTTTACACTAGCTAAGTAAGTGAAAGTGAAAGTGAACAAAAAATATAGTGTATAGGCCTACTACAAATTCTCTCTCGCTCTCTCTTGCTCTCTCTCGCTCTCTCTCTCTCTCTCTTGCTTCTCCTTAATTTTGCAATAAATTAATTTGTTAACTGTTCAACTATTGTCTTTCTTTCTCTTTGAGTCAACTACTCACCATATTTAAACACTGCAGTGCTAGCTAGCTGTAGCGTATGCTTTCAGTTCTAAATTCACTGATGAGGATGGTCCTCCCCTTCCTCCTCTGAGGAGCCTCCACTGATTTACACACAATGCAGTAAATTAGTTCATTGACCAATAAGAAAGGGAGTTCTAGACCTTTCTGCCAATAACATCTAGTTTTCAGTTTTCCCCTCCCCACTCAAACCACTCCCAGAAAGTCCTTGCAAAAAATTATTTATTGAAAAATGTTTCTTCACTAAGAAGCTATTTTTGTTTCCTTTTTGACCTTTTTGATTGAAATCAATCACAGTAAGATACTTAAATTGTTACCCAGAAATTATTTCATATTGATATAAAAAAAATGGCTGAAATGGACCTTTAACACATGCTGTATCCTGTGCACGTGACAAATAAAACTTTGATTTGATTTTAAGGACACCTACATTAATAATTGGTATACGGTATACCGTAATAGTAGCCTTAAGAAATCAAGATTTTGTGTTGGACAGTCCTGAAGATAGGTATGGACACAGATGGCAACCCAACAGGCCTTCACCCTAACAGAAGGCATGATCCCCTCTCATCCCTCTCTCTGGACAGTTTGGGATATGCCAGGTCTCCCCACCCTCATCTAATACAAAAACATAACCCTCTTCCATTTGAGTGAATCCCTCCCCTCTAACTTGGGATCAGGATTTACTGTGGCCATATTGCTCACGGTGTAGGGGATAATTCTGTGTTTCTCTCTCTCTCTCTCTCTCTCTCTGGGTTTTAGTGTCGCCATATATCCATTTTCTGAAATGTCGGTTAAATGGACATGAATTTAAAAAGAAACGCATCATGTGATTTGAAGATAATGCTATTATTGCCATGACATGGGCTATTTTAAAAAGAGAGACATGATTTTGTTTGAAATATATTGCAAAGTAATTTTATTTTAGAGAAACAAATAATCATGTTTTGTGCCAAAGAGTTAGCTAGGCTAAATATCCACCCCAAACAACAGACCTCCATTAGAAAGAGTCCTGATTGGGGCTTAAACAGCTACATGTAATAAAGTATCAAAAAATAATTAAATACATATTAAAATAATCGCCTTTTTTTTTTTTACTATTTTGTGCAAATATCACATAGCCGGTTTATTGTATCCAGAGGGTGAACAGTGTATAACATTTTAAGCAACTTTTTAAAAAAAAATTATGGTTTTTTAGAGTTCTTTTCATTTATGATAAATCAAGGGAAGCTTTTTTGAGTTTGATTAGGCTATGTACACTTTAGGAAAGGATTTAAGGAAAAAATAAGGACGTTGAAAGTCTGTCACAATTCGTTTGCCGGTCAAGGACGGATTAATTCTTATTGTCATGGTGACACAACCCACTGGTTACAGCCTCCGAATGTTTGCAGCCAGTAGTAGCCTATTAGGCTAACTTGGGGTAGAACTCCACCTCAAGGGAAAGGTCAATTTGTTTACAGAAAAAAGTTTGGGCAGATTTAGATATGTGCATATTGACTATCCTTATGCAAATGCATTTTAAAGGGAAATAAGTGGACAGAAATTAATATTTGTTGGGTTATTCAATAAAAATACTAACTTCTTTGGAATATACACTGAGTGTACAGATATTGAGTTGCACCCACCCACCCCCCAACCCCCCCCCCCCCAATAGCTCCAACAGGAACAGATGTCACAGGCTCCAACAGGAACAGATGTCACAGGCTCCAACAGGAACAGATATCACAGGCTCCAACAGGAACAGATGTCACAGGCTCCAACAGGAACAGATATCACAGGCTCCAACAGGAACAGATGTCACAGGCTCCAACAGGAACAGATGTCACAGGCTCCAACAGGAACAGATGTCACAGGCTCCAACAGGAACAGATGTCACAGGCTCCAACAGGAACAGATGTCACAGGCTCCAACAGGAACAGATGTCACAGGCTCTAACAGGAACAGATGTCACAGGCTCCAACAGGAACAGATGTCACAGGCTCCAACAGGAACAGATGTCACAGGCTCCAACAGGAACAGATGTCACAGGAGTTGATGCAGATACAGGACTATTAAAGGCCTAGTGCACTACTTTTGATAGATTTTTTTTATTTTATATTTATTTATTTGTATTGTTATGATTTTTTTAGGCGTGTGCTGCAGCACCCTCAGTGCCCCTTCTTCTTCCCATTGTTATGCATGTCATTGGATTTAGGATAAAAGCTGGGTGAAAAAAATAGGTTGATTACTTTTTCAAAATACAATCAGTTTTCCACGTTGAGTCAATGTTATCACATATCATTTGTAGTTGAAATTACATGGAAACAACATTGATTCAACCAGTTTTTGCCCAGTGGGAGTGACAGCTGTCTGACTAAGCCAGGGGTTAGCCTAAATGAATAAGATAAGGTTTTGAATATATTCCAAAGTGTGGAAAAAAAAGTTAGAGAAACTAACTTATGATTGAACAAACAAATATAATAAAAAATGATTTGCTAAATGACTCACTCTTGCGCCAGCTTCATAAACCATATGGAACGTTCCATTCATATCAACAGTATAGCCATACATTATATATATATATATATATATATATATATATATATATATATAGCCAGAGCCATACATCTGTTAGTTGGGACAACTTCTAGATTTATTTTATATTGTTCTAATTCTAGTAATCATTTACATAGCATTTTTGAAATATTCCCTATCTAATGTTAATGGGATACCTTAGAGTTTTGAAGTGTCATGTAAATGCTTCATAATGCTCATTGTGTTAATTAACTGGAGCCAACATGGCTGCCATAGAATGTTATAGCGTCATGTAGTGAGAGGCACTGAAAGAGAGAGAGAGAGGCAAAAAAAAAATGGCTGTCACGACTTCCGCCGAAGTCGGCTCCTCTCCTTGTTCGGGCGGCGTTCGGCGTTCGGCGGTCGACGTCACCGGCTTTCTAGCCATCGCCGCTCCATTTTTTCATGTATCCATTTGTTTGGTCTTGTTCCCTGCACACCTGGTTTTCATTCCCCAATCAATCTACATGTATTTATTCCTCTGTTCCCCATGTCTTTGTGATAGATTGTTTGTGTTACGTGTGTATTGTTGACGCGCCAGACGGGCTTGTTTTTTCCCGTGTTATTTTCACGAAGATGTTTATTGTTAAACATAATTCTTGTGACTGTTTTGCGTGTTTTGCACTTTTGCCTCAATAAAGTGTGTGCGCCTGTTCACAAATCTCTGCTCTCCTGCACCTGACTTCGCTACCAGTACGCACACACTTGACAATGGCCTACCAACTTGACAAGAGGCCATCCCACTGCTTGAATCAACTGTTGTTTCCACGTCATTTCAACCCCCGAAAAAAATCTATGTAATGGTGTTGAATCAAATAGGAAAATGAATTTATTTTTTTATTTTTTTAAGTCTTCAATTTAAGGGAATGTCTTTTTTTTCCCCACCCAACTTATAACCTAAATCAAATGTCATGGAGACATTTTTTTGTTGATATCAAGACTAATTCACATTAGCTGAAAGTTAAGCCTACTAAAAACAAATGTTAAACTGCACCGGAACCAGAACAGAGCGGCACAAAATGCTCTAATCAGAGAGCTAACTAATATATATATATACAGTGGGGCAAAAAAGTATTTAGTCAGCCACCAATTGTGCAAGTTCTCCCACTTAAAAAGATGAGAGAGGCCTGTAATTTTCATCATAGGTACACTTCAACTATGACAGACAAAATGAGAAGAAAAAATCCAGAAAATCACATTGTAGGATTTTTTATGAATTTATTTGCAAATTATGGTGGAAAATAAGTATTTGGTCACCTACAAACAAGCAAGATTTCTGGCTCTCACAGACCTGTAACTTCTTCTTTAAGAGGCTCCTCTGTCCTCCACTCTCTCATATTTTTAAGTGGGAGTACTTGCACAATTGGTGGCTGACTAAATACTTTTTTGCCCCACTGTACATGCATGTCTCTCTTGGCTAAGAATTTAGGAAAGACTGACTGCATTGCTTGTTTTTATAAAAAAACATTAATGTGTTGGAAATTCCAAATTGTTTGCATTATCAACTTACACAGTTACTCAACCAGACATGTGTCACGAACCGGCTCGAAGCCCGTAACAAAAAGGGGGACAACGTGGGGATAAGGAATAACACAAATATATTTATTAACTGAGGTAACCTATATACAAATAAACACTGATGTGTGTAGTCAGTAATCAGTATCCCGTACATACTGTACCACTAAAAGACGCCTCATGGTCAATCTGGGGTCTCCATTGACCGCGCAGCGTTTACAGTGATACAGCCTCTGCAGAAGTCAGGGCATTGATATTTCTTGAGTTTCGCAGAGCATCGGGGCATTCATACTTCTTGTCCTATGCTTTGCAGAGCAGTGCAGGAAGTTGTCAAGCTGTTGTGAAGGAAGTTGTCAAGGAAGTTAGTTTGTGTTTATACAGGACCTCCTGTCCTCCAACTATCGTCAACCAAGCATGTCATTGCGGAGCTTTACGGAGCCCTCTACATTGTTATAATTTTAAATTAATGTAAATTGTAAAGTATTTTGTGGTGTGTGTTGGACGCCAGTAAGACTAGCTGTCGCAATTGGCATCAAATAATGGGGATCCTAAAACAAAAAAATGATAATATTGTAATGAAACAGCAGGGAGCAGGTCTCGAACCCTCAACCTTCTAGCCCGAGGTCCGGCGCGCTATCGACTGTGCCGCCAAAGCATGCTCGTGCGGCAGAGTCGATTTCCGCGCTTATAAACCCAGGGTCGTTACAAAATGTAAATCAAAACTAGAAGTTGAACTGACGTCTGTGCCCAGTAGGTTAGTTTCTACTTGGTTCGTTTATTACCCCATTGGAAGTAATACTCTATGCTAATCATCCAGACAGACAGTCAGACAGTCAGACATATACACAGAACATTGTCTAATGTAAAATCCTATTGCTTTAGGCTAGTTAAGATTTTTATATTTTTATTAATACGAGTTATTACATTAACAAATAACGAACATTGCTGTGATTTGCAACAATGTAGCAAAAACCATTCATGCTGCTACAAAAAAAAAGTTACATTTGTTGTAAAAAAATACAAATAAATCATCAGTAGGCTCAATTTGCGAATCGTCCTTCACTAGTCTCCAGAATGGGCTGCTCTCAGCTCTCCTCAAAGCATTCTCCTCGAATGTTCTCCCCATCCACATCATCTATCCTGCGCTCCAGATTGACAGCGGTACAGCCCGGCATTGCTACCCGAACACCCCTCACGCCGAGCCGCGGAGTAGAACGATCCGCTCCGGGAAATAAACCTACCCTACTTCACCGCGCGTGTACCCGTTATTTATTATCTGACTGCCACATCAGGCGGTCCTATCGCACACCTACTTCCTTGTCTTCCACAGCCAATAGCTTAGCGGTGATTCCCAAAACATATAATTTACTGGGCTCATCAAGCTCGGTTGCATGGAGTCTGTCACACTGAGGTCCATAGAATTCTGACAGCTTCTTCACAGATGAGAGGGAAGTCGTGGGTTCAGCTTCTAGCTCCGGGCTTGTTTTACTTTCTCTTTCAGTTCCCCCGGTCCTACCATACGCTGTGAGTCTGGGGTTGCCACATTTAAAAAAACAGGAACTCCAAGGCCAATCACCACGGCACCATGAGTAAAACTAAAAAGGACTGGAAGACAGAGAAAGGTAAGACGTATTATTTTGGTGCTGGGGATATGTATCATAATCTCTGTCCGTGGCTCCCGTGCTTTCACTGCATCACTGTCTGCGATATCTGACTGTCCAGCATATCTGTGAGCACTGGATGGTTATTATAAGGCACTTATTATAGGGCTACAGTCAGCATCCCGACATACTGTATGAGAGCCGCTACAGATGCGCCTGTGCCCTCTGCCTGGTACCGAACCATGTCAGACAAACGCACCATCATCACACCGCTACTGTCATAACAGTAGCCCACGTTTAGCATACACACACACACACACACACACACACACACACACACACACACACACACACACACACACACACACACACACACACACACACACACACACACACACACACACACACACACACACACACACACACACACACGGTGCGCTTGTGGACTTTAACAAAGCAGCTACTCTAGCCTTGTCCACTAGGCCGTGTATTTCTGCAAGTTCACCTGTTAGAATGAATGACATAGAGGTTTTACAGTGCTTCACAAAGAAGGGCACCTATTGGTAGATGGGTAAAAAATAAAATAAAAAGCAGACATTGAATATCCCTTTAAGCATGGTAAAGTAATTAATTACACTTTGGATGGTGCATCAATACACCCAGTCATTACAAAGAATCAGGCGTCCTTCCTAACTCAGTTGCCGGGGAGGAAGGAAACCGTTCAGGGACTTCACCATGAGGCCAATGGTGACTTTCAAACAGTTATAGAGTTTAATGGCTAAATATAGTATGAAACTGAAGATGGATCAACAATATTTTAGTTACTCTACAATACTAACCTAATTGACAGAGTGAAAAGAAGGAAGCCTGTACAGAATACAAACATTCCAAAACATGCATCCTGTTTTCAACAAGGTACTAAAGTAATACTGCAAAGAATGTGGCAAAGAAATGAACTTTATGTCCTGAATATAAAGTGTTATGTTTGGGACAAATCCAATACAATACATTACTGCGTACCACTCTTCATATTTTCAAACAGTGGTGGCTGCATCATGTTATGGGTATGCTTGTAATCGCTAAGGACTGTTTTTTTTTTTCAGGATAAAAGAAACGGAATGGAGGTAAGCGCAGGCAAAATCCTAGAGGAAAACCTATTTCAGTCTGCTTTCCACCAGAAACTGGGAGATGAATTCACCTTTCAGCAGGACAATAACCTAAAACACAAGGCAAAATCTACACTGGAGTTGCTTACCAATAATACATTGAATGTTCCTGAGTGGCCGAATTACAGTTTTGACTTAAATCTGCTTGAAAATCTGTAGCAAGATGTGAAAATGGTTGTCTGACAATGATCAACAACCAATTTGACAGAATTTGAAATTTTTTGAAAATAATAATTGGCAAATGTTGCACAATCCAGGTTTGCAAAGCTCTTAGAGACTTACCCAGAAAGACTCACAGCTGTAATCACTGCCAAAGGTCATTCTAACATGCAGGGGCGCAACTTTGGTTTAAGAAGTGGGTGGGACATAACATTATTTATTTTATCCAGTCGGATAAACACTCCAAAACAGCCTACCCGACCGCTCGGAGGCGTCCGCATCGCCTTAAAATCACACCGTTGCCTCGTTTTGTATCACATTCCAATGATGGAACTGGGGGGGAGACAAAAATGCAATTTCAGAATGTGAAGTGAAAGTTGTGCCACTGCTAACATATGTTGACCCAGGGGGTTGAATAATTATCTAATCAAGATATACAGTATTAGTGTTTTATTTTTCATACCTTTTATTTAACAAATATTAGGATTTTTCTTCCACTTTAACATGACCAAATATTTTGTGTACTTCATTGACAAAAATAACAATTAAATCCATTTTAACGCCACTTTGGAACATGTCAGCGATTAGGTGCAGAGATGTAGAGGAGTCAGGCGTCAGTCAGGCCATGCCTTCCTCCTGGCTACTCCAACCTTGGCCAACAGCTCCGCCCCCCCCCCCCCCCCGCTGCTACTCGCCCAAGCCTCCCCAGCTTCTCCTTTACCCAAATCCAGATAGCAGATGTTCTGAAAGAGCTGCAAAACCTGGACACATACAAATCAGCTGGGCTTGACAATCTGGACCCTCTATTTCTGAAACTGTCCGCCGCCATTGTCACATCCCCTATTACCAGCCTGTTCAACCTCTCCTTCGTATCATCTGAGATGCCCAAGGATTGGAAAGCTGCCGCGGTCATCCCCCTCTTCAAAGGGGGAGACACCCTGGACCCAAACTGTTACAGACCTATATCCATCCTGTCCTGCCTATCTAAGGTCTTCGAAAGCCAAGTCAACAAACAGATCACTGACCATCTCGAATCCCACCGTACCTTCTCCGCTGTGCAATCCGGTTTCCGAGCCGGTCACGGGTGCACCTCAGCCACGCTCAAGGTACTAAACGATATCATAACCGCCATCGATAAAAGACAGTACTGTGCAGCCGTCTTCATCGACCTGGCCAAGGCTTTCGACTCTGTCAATCACCACATTCTTATCGGCAGACTCAGTAGCCTCGGTTTTTCTAATGACTGCCTTGCCTGGTTCACCAACTACTTCGCAGACAGAGTTCAGTGTGTCAAATCGGAGGGCATGTTGTCCGGTCCTCTGGCAGTCTCTATGGGGGTACCACAGGGTTCAATTCTCGGGCCGACTCTTTTCTCTGTATATATCAATGATGTTGCTCTTGCTGCGGGCGATTCCCTGATCCACCTCTACGCAGACGACACCATTCTGTATACTTCTGGCCCTTCCTTGGACACTGTGCTATCTAACCTCCAAACGAGCTTCAATGCCATACAACACTCCTTCCGTGGCCTCCAACTGCTCTTAAATGCTAGTAAAACCAAATGCATGCTTTTCAACCGGTCGCTGCCTGCACCCGCACGCCCGACTAGCATCACCACCCTGGATGGTTCCGACCTAGAATATGTGGACATCTATAAGTACCTAGGTGTCTGGCTAGACTGCAAACTCTCCTTCCAGACTCATATCAAACATCTCCAATCCAAAATCAAATCTAGAGTCGGCTTTCTATTTCGCAACAAAGCCTCCTTCACTCACGCCGCCAAACTTACCCTAGTAAAACTGACTATCCTACCGATCCAAGACTTCGGCGATGTCATCTACAAAATAGCTTCCAATACTCTACTCAACAAACTGGATGCAGTTTATCACAGTGTCATCCGTTTTGTTACTAAAGCACCTTATACCACCCACCACTGCGACCTGTATGCTCTAGTCGGCTGGCCCTCGTCATCAGACCCACTGGCTCCAGGTCATCTACAAGGCTATGCTAGGTAAAGCGCCGCCTTATCTCAGTTCACTGGTCACGATGGCAACACCCACCCGTAGCACGCGCTCCAGCAGGTGTATCTCACTGATCATCCCTAAAGCCAAAACCTAATTTGGACGCCTTTCCTTACAGTTCTCTGCTGCCTGCGACTGGAACGAATTGCAAAAATCTCTGAAGTTGGAGACTTTTATCTCCCTCAACAACTTTAAACATCTGCCATCTGAGCAGCTAACCGATCGCTGCAGCTGTACATAGTCCATCGGTATATAGCCCACCCAATTTACCTACCTCACCCCCATACTGTTTTTATTTATTTACTTTTCTGCTCTTTTGCACACCAGTATCCCTACTTGCACATGATCATCTGATGATTTATCACCCCAGTGTTAATCTGCTAAATTGTAATTATTCGCTCCTATGGCCTAATTATTGCCTACCTCCTCATGCCTTTTGCACACATTGTATATAGATTCTCTTTTTTTCCTTTTTTTTTTCCTACTATGTTATTGACTTGTTTATTGTTTACTCCATGTGTAACTCTGTGTTGTTGTCTGTTCACACTGCTATGCTTTATCTTGACCAGGTCGCAGTTGCAAATGAGAACTTGTTCTCAACTAGCCTACCTGGTTAAATAAAAGGTGAAATTTAAATAAATAAAAAACTGTATCTACACTGTAAAAAAAAAAACACTGTCGTTTATACAGTAAATTACATAAATTTACGGTAAATAATGGCAGCACAGAAGCCAGTAAATTACTGTAGATTCATAGGACATTTACTGTAACGAACATTTACAGAGTATTACTGGAACACCTGACTACAGTAACATGCTGTATTTCTAGAATGTACAGTACTGGAAGCACAGTGGTTAGTAAACTGTTGCAGATTTGCAGTGCAGGTAGTGCCAACGACAGGCAGTATTTTCTGTGACATATGTTTGTTAATCAATACTTTCAATACCTGTTTAGTAGTTTGTATTTCACTGGCCTTAACTATTTTGTAACAGTTTAATTAGAATACATGTATTTTGTATTTTCTAATAAAAATATATTCTTGCAAGTAACCTGCTTAACTTCAACATTCTCGGTAACATAATCTTTTTACTTGCTATGACTGTGTTATATAGTGTCTGCTAAATTACCAAAATGTAAATGTGAAAATTAACACCTGCATAGCACACTGCTGGGTATTATTCTAATGAGATCCTCCCCCAAACAAGGGGGCGGAGCTCGTTAGAATGATAGCTAGCAGTGTGCTTTGCAAATGCAAATTTTTTACATTTTGGTCATTTGGCAGACACTCTTGTCTAGAGCAACTTACAGTCAAGGCATTCAACTAAGGTTGATTAAAAAACACATATCACAGTCATAGCAAGTAAAATGTTTCTGTAACCGTTACTGGGAATGTTGTTGTAGTTAATGAAACATTGGCTTTCAAATGATCCTGAATTTGTAACAAGATACCTTTTGGATGTATATTTGTCCATCTCTGGCTAGTGCAAAGTACATTATTGTAAAATTCACAGCAACTTGCCACCAGCTTCATGTTTTTTATTG
>NC_092092.1:1529224-1559224 GCF_045679555.1 Salvelinus alpinus
TAAAATGCAGAGAAATTACAGTACAATACTGTAAGAAAGTAAATGCAACTGTAGTTATGTTGATATTTTACAGTATCTCACTGTAATTACATGGGATTAGTGCAAGCAGGTTGGCTGCTAGGTATTTGTATATTACAGCATATTAATTAATATTTTGGTGTTTTATATCCTTTGCGCTTCTAGAGGCCTAAACGAAGGGCTTTCAAACTGGCTGCGATAACTAGTGATGTTACGTTTGATACCGGAGCTCCGAGGAATGCGGCGAATCGCTAAGCAGCTAACTTCAAAGCAGTGCGCCGATGCGTGTATCACTTTATCAGAAGTGCGCCGTCAATGACGTCCGAAGCTCTGTTTGACCACGTGCTTTTTTCAAACCGTATGTTGCAAAATGCGAGATCCCACTGATTTTGCAGTAGTTCCGGTATTTTGTTAGATTCCAAACTGCTTTAAAACACCAACCTCTACTAGACACTGTACTTACAAATATACTGTAGTTAAGATTTGGACCATAACATTTCACCTGACTGGTAGCTTAGGGACGTGAGGGTACGAGGTGAAATCTTGTTGAAGGCACACTATGTTGATGTGAAACTATAGGTTTATGTGGAACCACCCTTTCTCCACCGTTAATCAAGTCATTCGTTTTATTTAGTATAGTAGAAGCTTCTGTCTTAAGCATCTTAAATAATGCCATAGATTCAGTTTTAGAACAATAGTAAACTTGAAGGCAACAAAGTGAAGCGTGATGTAAGATGAGAACCTAGTATTCCAACTGATACTAATGCAGCCCACAAGGTTTCATAACTTCTTGATGTGTTAGTCTATAGGCGCCATGCTGGTCACTCCCTAGACACATCCTTCCATCACTTCCTGGTTCGAGTGGCTATAGGATGTGGGTTCAGTGTGATGATCTGGTGTGGATCAGAGCCCACCCACTGTCCAAAGCTGATGCTGGTTTCATGGCCAAACTAGCCCTTAAGTGGAAAGGCCCAGCCAAGGTTGTTAAGAGGCTAGGCACCGTCTCCTTAGCCAGACTGGCAACAGTGATGTGGATCATGTTCAAAACATCAAACTGTATTCTGGTCCTTCTGAGCCTCGTTTTTAAAGGGGGGGGGGTGTATATATAATCCACAAGGTTTCATAACTTCTTGATGTGTTAGTCTATAGGTGCCGTCCTGGTCACTCCCGAGACACATCCTTCCATCACTTCCTGGTTCGAGTGGCTATAGGAAGTGGGTGTGTCAAGTCCAGGGGAGGCCATTTTGACAGGAGGGAGGTCAAATTAGACCGCTGCGCCTCTCGGGAGGATGTTGGTGGCCATATTTAGCAGAATACCTTTTTGCCACTACAGTACATAAATGAATCTATTCGTAGTTGATAACTTTGTCTCACATTCAGTACATAGACTATAAGGTGATATCCCTACCCCAGTTGTCTGTCTTTATTCCACAACTATATGGCTCATTCCAGATTTATTCCCCAACTATATGGCCCATTCCAGATTTATTCCCCAACTATATGGCTCATTCCAGATTTATTCCACAACTATATGACTCATTCCAGATTTATTCCATAACTATATGGCTCATTCCAGATTTATTCCACAACTATATGGCCCATTCCAGATTTATTCCACAACTATATGGCCCATTCCAGATTTATTCCACAACTATATGGCTCATTCCAGATTTATTCCCCAACTATATGGCCCATTCCAGATTTATTCCCCAACTATATGGCTCATTCCAGATTTATTCCATAACTATATGGCTCATTCCAGATTTATTCCACAACTATATGGCTCATTCCAGATTTATTCCCCAACTATATGGCCCATTCCAGATGTATTCCACAACTATATGGCTCATTCCAGATTTATTCCCCAACTATATGGCCCATTCCAGATTTATTCCCCAACTATATGGCTCATTCCAGATTTATTCCACAACTATATGTCCCATTCCAGATTTATTCCATAACTATATGGCTCATTCCAGATTTATTCCATAACTATATGGCTCATTCCAGATTTATTCCCCAACTATATGGCTCATTTCAGATTTATTCCACAACTATATGGCTCATTCCAGATTTATTCCACAACTATATGGCTCATTCCAGATTTATTCCACAACTATATGGCTCATTCCAGATTTATTCCCCAACTATATGGCTCATTCCAGATTTATTCCCCAACTATATGGCTCATTCCAGATTTATTCCACAACTATATGGCTCATTCCAGATTTATTCCCCAACTATATGGCTCGTTCCAGATGTATTCCACAACTATATGGCTCATTCCAGATGTATTCCACACCTATATGGCTCATTCCAGATGTATTCCACAACTATATGGCTCATTCCAGATTTATTCCACACCTATATGGCTCATTCCAGATGTATTCCACAACTATATGGCTCATTCCAGATTTATTCCACAACTATATGGCTCATTCCAGATTTATTCCACAACTATATGGCTCATTCCAGATTTATTCCACAAGGACAGTGACAAGAAGAACTAAGCTAAAAAAACAGAGTTGTCTGCTCCTGTCTTTTAGTGTATTAGTGTACCTGTTCATTATGTACTTGTACGGTGTGCACTAATGAATACACTCCTGTTATATTTGTTTCTAGTGACAGTGGAAGAGGAGAGGAAGTGAGTGACAGAGTATCTCTCTACAAGGCTGACATCACCATCCTCGAGGTCGACGCCATAGTTAACGCAAGGTGCTTTTTTAATTACCTCGATGCAGGAGTTTGTCAAACGAGCCGTGCCTGTGGTCTTTAGTTAAACGTTGTTTCACACTACAACCTCACGACATGCAAAACAGTTCTGCTGTGTTTGTTAATGTTGGTACGGTGCTTTTTAAATGTACTTACACTGGTTTAATGTAGGAAGCTGTGAGTGAAACAAACATAACCATGCAAGCACTTTTCTCTGTGTGTGTTATTACTAGTAAGGTGTGTTATTACTGGTAAGGTGTGTTATTACTGTTATCACTGGTAAGGTGTGTTATCACTGGTAAGGTGTGTTATTACTGGTAAGGTGTGTTATCATTGGTAAGGTGTGTTATCACTGGTAAGGTGTGTTATCACTGGTAGGTGTGTTATCACTGGTAAGGTGTGTTATCACTGGTAGGTGTGTTATCACTGGTAAGGTGTGTTATCACTGGTAGGTGTGTTATTACTGTTATCACTGGTAAGGTGTGTTATTACTGGTAAGGTGTGTTATTACTGGTAAGGTGTGTTATCACTGGTAAGGTGTGTTATCACTGGTAAGGTGTGTTATTACTGGTAAGGTGTGTTATCACTGGTAAGGTGTGTTATTACTGGTAAGGTGTGTTATCACTGGTAAGGTGTGTTATCACTGGTAAGGTGTGTTATCACTGGTAAGGTGTGTTATTACTGGTAAGGTGTGTTATCACTGGTAAGGTGTGTTATCACTGGTAAGGTGTGTTATCACTGGTAAGGTGTGTTATTACTGGTAAGGTGTGTTATTACTGTTATTACTGGTAAGGTGTGTTATCACTGGTAAGGTGTGTTATCACTGGTAAGGTGTGTTATCACTGGTAGGTGTGTTATTACTGTTATCACTGGTAAGGTGTGTTATTACTGTTATCACTGGTAAGGTGTGTTATCACTGGTAGGTGTGTTATTACTGGTAAGGTGTGTTATCACTGGTAAGGTGTGTTATCACTGGTAAGATGTGTTATTACTGTTATCACTGGTAAGGTGTGTTATCACTGGTAAGGTGTGTTATTACTGGTAAGGTGTGTTATTACTGGTAAGGTGTGTTATTACTGGTAAGGTGTGTTATCACTGGTAAGGTGTGTTATTACTGGTAAGGTGTGTTATCACTGGTAAGGTGTGTTATTACTGGTAAGGTGTGTTATTACTGGTAAGGTGTGTTATCACTGGTAAGGTGTGTTATTACTGGTAAGGTGTGTTATTACTGGTAAGGTGTGTTATTACTGGTAAGGTGTGTTATCACTGGTAAGGTGTGTTATTACTGTTATCACTGGTAAGGTGTGTTATCACTAGTAAGGTGTGTTATCACTGGTAGGTGTGTTATTACTGTTATCACTGGTAAGGTGTGTTATTACTGTTATCACTGGTAAGGTGTGTTATCACTGGTAAGGTGTGTTATCACTGGTAAGGTGTGTTATCACTGGTAGGTGTGTGTTATCACTGGTAAGGTGTGTTATCACTGGTAAGGTGTGTTATTACTGGTAAGGTGTGTTATTACTGGTAAGGTGTGTTATCACTGGTAAGGTGTGTTATTACTGGTAAGGTGTGTTATTACTGGTAAGGTGTGTTATCACTGGTAAGGTGTGTTATCACTGGTAAGGTGTGTTATCACTGGTAAGGTGTGTTATTACTGGTAAGGTGTGTTATTACTGGTAAGGTGTGTTATTACTGGTAAGGTGTGTTATTACTGGTAAGGTGTGTTATCACTGGTAAGGTCTGTTATTACTGGTAAGGTGTGTTATTACAGGTAAGGTGTGTTATTACTGGTAAGGTGTCATTTTTAAAATGAACTTTCACCTGTTCCGAGATCTGTGAAAACAAGTAAAAACAAGAAAAGTTTTTTCACTCCACATCTTACCTCACATAACAAGCTGTGTGATGTTGCTGTGTTTGCTGCCATCTAGTGCTGGAGGCTTGTAAAGTGCTGCCTCTAGCTGGATTGACTGGTGGGTCATAGTCCTCTCTGATATGTGATGATATGTAATGATATGTGATATGTAATGATATGTGATATGTGATGATATGTAATCATATGTGATATGTAATGATATGTGATATGTGATGATATGTAATGATATGTGATATGTGATGATATGTGATATGTGATGATATGTGATATGTAATGATATGTGATGATATGTGATATGTGATGATATGTAATCATATGTGATATGTGATGATATGTAATGATATGTGGTATGTGATGATATGAAATGATATGTGATATGTGATATGTGATGATATGTGGTATGTGATGATATGTGATATATAATGATATGTAATGATATGTGATGGTATGTAATGATTTGTGATGGTATGTGATATATGATATGTGATGATATGTAATGATATGTGATATGTGATGATATGTAATGATATGTGATATGTGATGATATGTAATGATATGTGATATGTGATGATATGTAACGATATGTGATGATATGTGTATGATGTGATGAGGATGATTTTACTTTAGATGCTAGATATATAATGATATGTAATGATATGTGATATGTGATGATATGTAATGATTTGTGATATGTGATATGTGATATGTGATGATATGTGATATGTGATGATATGTAATGATATGTGATATGTGATAATATATAATGATATGTGATATGTGATGATATGTGATGATATGTAATGATATGTGATATGTAATGATATGTGATATGTGATGATATGTAATGATATGTGATATGTAATGATATGTGATATGTGACGATATGTAATGATATGTGATATGTGATGATATGTAATGATATGTGACGATATGTAATGATATGTGATATGTGATGATATGTAATGATATGTGATATGTGATGATATGTGTATGATGTGATGAGGATGATTTTACTTTAGATGCTAGAGTTATATGGTTGCTAGTTGTCCGGTTAATGAACTGCCTGTTATCTGTAGCATCCTGCTGTGCCAAATAAGATCATACAGGGACTGGTGGTAGTCTCTTATAGCAGTCAGAGACTCCATACAGGGACTGGTAGTAGTCTCTCATAGCAGTCAGAGACTCCATACAGGGACTGGTAGTAGTCTCTTATAGCAGTCAGAGACTCCATACAGGGACTGTTAGTAGTCTCTCATAGCAGTCAGAGACTCCATACAGGGACTGGTAGTAGTCTCTCATAGCAGTCAGAGACTCCATACAGGGACTGGTAGTAGTCTCTCATAGCAGTCAGAGACTCCATACAGGGACTGGTAGTAGTCTCTCATAGCAGTCAGATACTCCATACAGGGACTGGTGGTAGTTTTGTGTTTGTCTGTCTGAATGGCTGGCAGTGAGTGCTGTCTGTGTTTCTTATTGACAAGTATACATAATTCTCTTATTAACATGAATGTCTGGCCCAGGTATGCTTTAAAGACATGCTCTGGAACTTATGGCGACTAAAACGTGTTATGTAAACCTCCTCCTTTTGGGCTGGATGTGTCAGTGTGTAGTCCATAGATGCATAATCTATGAGTAGAATTTACGTTTTTACCCCAATTAGCCATGAAATCCCTGACTGTTGTTCTGGAAGCTGTGATGTGCCATTTTCCCTACATCTTTCCCCACGTGGGCCAGCCCCCTAGCAATGAGAGTTCTAGCCAATGAGCTTCAACCGCTCGCCATTTGAGTGACAGATTCACACACAGCAGAGAGAGAGAGAGAGAGAGAGAGAGAGAGAGATGAGGTGCATATACAGTGGGGAGAACAAGTATTTGATACACTGCCGATTTTGAAGGTTTTCCTACTTAAAAAGCATGTAGAGGTCTGTAATTTTTATCATAGGTACACTTCAACTGTGAGAGACGGAATCTAAAACAAAAATCCAGAAAATCACATTGTATGATTTTTAAGTAATTAATTTGCATTTTATTGCATGACATAAGTATTTGATACATCAGAAAAGCAGAACCTAATATTTGGTACAGAAACCTTTGTTTGCAATTACAAAGATCATACGTTTCCTGTAGTTATTGACCAGGTTTGCACACACTGCAGCAGGGATTTTGGCCCACTCCTCCATACATACCTTCTCCAGATCCTTCAGGTTTCGGGGCTGTCGGTGGGCAATACGGACGTTCAGCTCCCTCCAAAGATTTTCTATTGGGTTCAGGTCTGGAGACTGGCTAGGCCACTCCAGGACCTTGAGATGCTTCTTACGGAGCCACTCCTTAGTTGCCCTGGCTGTGTGTTTCGGGTCGTTGTCATGCTGGAAGATCCAGCCACGACCCATCTTCAATGCTCTTACTGAGGGAAGGAGGTTTTTGGCCAAGATCTCGCGATACATGGCCCCATCCATCCTCCCCTCAATACGGTGCAGTCGTCCTGTCCCCTTTGCAGAAAAGCATCCCCAAAGAATTATGTTTCCACCTCCATGCTTCACGGTTGGGAGGGTGTTCTTGGGGTTGTACTCAACCTTCTTCTTCCTCCAAACACGGCGAGTGGAGTTTAGACCAAAAAGCTCTATTTTTGTCTCATCAGACTACATGACCTTCTCCCATTCCTCCTCTGGATCATCCAGATGGTCATTGGCAAACTTCAGACGGGCCTGGACATGCGCTGGCTTGAGCAGGGGGACCTTGCGTGCGCTGCAGGATTTCAATCCATGACAGCGTAGTGTGTTACTAATGGTTTTCTTTGAGACTGTGGTCCCAGCTCTCTTCAGGTCATTGACCAGGTCCTGCCGTGTAGTTCTGGGCTGATCCCTCACCTTCCTTATGATCATTGATGCCCCACGAGGTGAGATCTTGCATGGAGCCCCAGACCGAGGGTGATTGACAGTCATCTTGAACATCTTCCATTTTCTAATAATTGCGCCAACAGTTGTTGCCTTCTCACCAAGCTGCTTGCCTATTGTCCTGTAGCCCATCCCAGCCTTGTGCAGGTCTACAATTTTATCCCTGATGTCCTTACACAGCTCTCTGGTCTTGGCCATTGTGGAGAGATTGGAGTCTGTTTGATTGAGTGTGTGTACAGGTGTCTTTTATACAGGTAACAAGTTCAAACAGGTGCAGTTAATACAGGTAATGAGTGGAGAACAGGAGGGCTTCTAAAAGAAAAACTAACAGGTCTGTGAGAGCCGGAATTCTTACTGGTTGGTAGGTGATCAAATACTTATGTCACGCAATAAAATGCAATTTAATTACTTAAAAATCATACAATGTGATTTTCTGGATTTTTGTTTTAGATTCCGTCTCTCACAGTTGAAGTGTACCTATGATAAAAATTACAGACCTCTACATGCTTTGTAAGTAGGAAAACCTTCAAAATCGGCAGTGTATCAAATACTTGTTCTCCCCACTGTATATGTGTCGTTGTACATCATCTTCGGGGAACTACTGGCTGAAGAGTATCCTTAAGTAACGGTGAATCTCTTTAAGTAACACGTGGTCATTGTTCGTCTTAATCTCATTGAGATAATTTTTTTTAACCTTTATTTAACTAGGCAAGTCATTTAAGAACTATTTCTTATTTTCAATGATAGCCTACCTGGGAACAGTGGGTTAACTGCCTTTTATGGGGCAGAACGACAGATTTATACCTTGTCAGCTCAGGGATTTGATCCAGCAACCTTTCGGTTACTGGCCCAACGCTCTAACCACTAGGCTAACTGTCTCTAACCACTAGGCGACCTGTCTCTAACCACTAGGCTACCTGTCTCTAACCACTAGGCTACCTGTCTCTAACCACTAGGCTACCTGTCTCTAACCACTAGGCTACCTGTCTCTAACCACTAGAATACCTGTCTCTAACCACTAGGCTACCTGTATCTAACCACTAGGCTACCTGTCTCTAACCACTAGGCTACCTGTCTCTAACCACTAGGCTATCTGCTCTAACCACTAGGCTACCTGTCTCTAACCACTAGGCTACCTGTCTCTAACCACTAGGCTACCTGTCTCTAACCACTAGGCTACCTGTCTCTAACCACTAGGCTACCTGTCTCTAACCACTAGGCTACCTGTCTCTAACCACTAGGCTACCTGTCTCTAACCACTAGGCTACCTGTCTCTAACCACTAGGCTACCTGTCTCTAACCACTAGACTACCTGTCTCTAACCACTAGGCTACCTGCTCTAACCACTAGGCTACCTGTCTCTAACCACTAGGCTACCTGTCTCTAACCACTAGGCTATCTGCTCTAACCACTAGGCTACCTGTCTCTAACCACTAGGCTACCTGTCTCTAACCACTAGGCTACCTGTCTCTAACCACTAGGCTACCTGTCTCTAACCACTAGGCTACCTGTCTCTAACCACTAGGCTACCTGTCTCTAACCACTAGGCTACCTGTCTCTAACCACTAGGCTACCTGTCTCTAACCACTAGGCTACCTGTCTCTAACCACTAGACTACCTGTCTCTAACCACTAGGCTACCTGTCTCTAACCACTAGGCTACCTGCTCTAACCACTAGGCTACCTGTCTCTAACCACTAGGCTACCTGCCACCGAGATTGATACATCTATTGGGTAATTTTACTGATTGCTAATCCGATGCATTTAGAAGGAGCTGCATAGAGGGTGAGTCCTGACTGGTACCCTATTTCCTATGGGCCCTGGACAAAAATAGTGCACTACTGTCCTATGGGCCCTGTTGAAAAGTAGTGCACTACTTTATATAGGGAATGGGGTGCCATTTGGGACTGAAAGGCTCAGTCAGGATTTACAGCTAATCCATGTTATTTTCTTTATGCCTTTAGATCAAAAACACAATTGAATACTAAATAATTTTGCTCCTCTCACTGTCTGTCTCTCACAAGGATAATACAATCTGAATTTATAAATGTCATTGCTACTCTACTCGGAATTCTCAACAGAATGAGGCCATTCGGATAGGTTGGCGTGTGTCTGTGTGTGGAGGGTAATAATTATGACCTCTCATCCCTCCATCCTCTAGTCCTCTCATCACTCCATCCTCTAGTCCTCTCATCACTCCATCCTCTAGTCCTCTCACCCCTCCATCCTCTAGTCCTCTCATCACTCCATCCTCTAGTCCTCTCATCACTCCATCCTCTAGTCCTCTCATCCCTCCATCCTCTAGTCCTCTCATCACTCCATCCTCTAGTCCTCTCATCACTCCATCCTCTAGTCCTCTCATCACTCCATCCTCTAGTCCTCTCATCCCTCCATCCTCTAGTCCTCTCATCACTCCATCCTCTAGTCCTCTCATCACTCCATCCCCTAGTCCTCTCATCCCTCCATCCTCTAGTCCTCTCATCACTCCATCCTCTAGTCCTCTCATCACTCCATCCTCTCATCACTCCATCCTCTCATCCCTCCGTCCTCTCATCACTCCATCCTCTAGTCCTCTCATCACTCCATCCTCTAGTCCTCTCATCACTCCATCCTCTAGTCCTCTCATCACTCCATCCCCTAGTCTTCTCATCACTCCATCCTCTCATCACTCCATCCCCCAGTCCTCTCATCACTCCATCATCTAGTCCTCTCATCACTCCACCATCTAGTCCTCTCATCACTCCATCCTCTAGTCCTCTCATCACTCCATCCTCTAGTCCTCTCATCACTCCATCCTCTAGTCCTCTCATCACTACATCCTCTCATCACTCCATCCTCTAGTCCTCTCATCACTCCATCCTCTAGTCCTCTCATCACTCCATCCTCTAGTCCTCTCATCACTCCATCCTCTAGTCCTCTCATCACTCCATCCTCTAGTCCTCTCATCACTCCATCCTCTAGTCCTCTCATCACTCCTCAGTCCTCTCATCACTCCATCATCTAGTCCTCTCATCACTCCATCCTCTAGTCCTCTCATCACTCCATCCTCTAGTCCTCTCATCACTCCATCCTCTAGTCCTCTCATCACTCCATCCTCTCATCACTCCATCATCTAGTCCTCTCATCACTCCATCCTCTAGTCCTCTCATCACTCCATCCTCTAGTCCTCTCATCACTCCATCCTCTAGTCCTCTCATCACTCCATCCTCTAGTCCTCTCATCACTCCATCCTCTAGTCCTCTCATCACTCCATCCTCTAGTCCTCTCATCACTCCATCCTCTAGTCCTCTCATCACTACATCCTCTCATCACTCCATCCTCTCATCACTCCATCCTCTAGTCCTCTCATCACTCCATCCTCTAGTCCTCTCATCACTCCATCCTCTAGTCCTCTCACCACTCCATCCTCTAGTCCTCTCATCACTCCATCCTCTAGTCCTCTCATCACTCCATCCTCTCATCACTCCATCATCTAGTCCTCTCATCACTCCATCCTCTAGTCCTCTCATCACTCCATCCTCTAGTCCTCTCATCACTCCATCCTCTCATCACTCCATCATCTAGTCCTCTCATCACTCCATCCTCTAGTCCTCTCATCACTCCATCCTCTAGTCCTCTCATCACTCCATCCTCTAGTCCTCTCATCACTCCATCCTCTAGTCCTCTCATCACTCCATCCTCTAGTCCTCTCATCACTCCATCCTCTAGTCCTCTCATCACTCCATCCTCTAGTCCTCTCATCACTACATCCTCTCATCACTCCATCCTCTCATCACTCCATCCTCTAGTCCTCTCATCACTCCATCCTCTAGTCCTCTCATCACTCCATCCTCTAGTCCTCTCATCACTCCATCCTCTAGTCCTCTCATCACTCCATCCTCTAGTCCTCTCATCACTCCATCCTCTAGTCCTCTCATCACTCCATCCTCTAGTCCTCTCATCACTCCATCCTCTCATCACTCCATCCTCTCATCCCTCCGTCCTCTCATCACTCCATCCTCTAGTCCTCTCATCACTCCATCCTCTAGTCCTCTCATCACTCCATCCTCTAGTCCTCTCATCACTCCATCCCCTAGTCTTCTCATCACTCCATCCTCTCATCACTCCATCCCCCAGTCCTCTCATCACTCCATCATCTAGTCCTCTCATCACTCCACCATCTAGTCCTCTCATCACTCCATCCTCTAGTCCTCTCATCACTCCATCCTCTAGTCCTCTCATCACTCCATCCTCTAGTCCTCTCATCACTACATCCTCTCATCACTCCATCCTCTAGTCCTCTCATCACTCCATCCTCTAGTCCTCTCATCACTCCATCCTCTCATCACTCCATCCTCTCATCCCTCCGTCCTCTCATCACTCCATCCTCTAGTCCTCTCATCACTCCATCCTCTAGTCCTCTCATCACTCCATCCTCTAGTCCTCTCATCACTCCATCCCCTAGTCTTCTCATCACTCCATCCTCTCATCACTCCATCCCCCAGTCCTCTCATCACTCCATCCTCTAGTCCTCTCATCACTCCATCCTCTAGTCCTCTCATCACTCCATCCTCTAGTCCTCTCATCACTCCATCCTCTAGTCCTCTCATCACTCCATCCTCTAGTCCTCTCATCACTCCATCCTCTAGTCCTCTCATCACTCCATCCTCTCATCACTCCATCATCTAGTCCTCTCATCACTCCATCCTCTAGTCCTCTCATCACTCCATCCTCTAGTCCTCTCATCACTCCATCCTCTAGTCCTCTCATCACTCCATCCTCTCATCACTCCATCATCTAGTCCTCTCATCACTCCATCCTCTAGTCCTCTCATCACTCAATCCTCTAGTCCTCTCATCACTCCATCCTCTAGTCCTCTCATCACTCCATCCTCTAGTCCTCTCATCACTCCATCCTCTAGTCCTCTCATCACTCCATCCTCTAGTCCTCTCATCACTCCATCCTCTAGTCCTCTCATCACTACATCCTCTCATCACTCCATCCTCTCATCACTCCATCCTCTAGTCCTCTCATCACTCCATCCTCTAGTCCTCTCATCACTCCATCCTCTAGTCCTCTCATCACTCCATCCTCTAGTCCTCTCATCACTCCATCCTCTAGTCCTCTCATCACTCCATCCTCTAGTCCTCTCATCACTCCATCCTCTAGTCCTCTCATCACTCCATCCTCTAGTCCTCTCATCACTCCATCCTCTAGTCCTCTCATCACTCCATCCTCTAGTCCTCTCATCACTCCATCCTCTAGTCCTCTCATCACTCCATCCTCTAGTCCTCTCATCACTCCATCCTCTCATCACTCCATCCTCTAGTCCTCTCATCACTCCATCCTCTAGTCCTCTCATCACTCCATCCTCTAGTCCTCTCATCACTCCATCCTCTAGTCCTCTCATCACTCCATCCTCTCAACACTCCATCCTCTAGTCCTCTCATCACTCCATCCTCTAGTCCTCTCATCACTCCATCCTCTAGTCCTCTCATCACTCCATCCTCTCATCACTCACTCCTCTAGTCCTCTCATCACTACATCCTCTCATCACTCCATCCTCTAGTCCTCTCATCACTCCATCCTCTAGTTCTCTCATCACTCCATCCTCTTGTCCTCTCAACACTCCATCCTCTAGTCCTCTCATCACTCCATCCTCTAGTCCTCTCATCACTCCATCCTCTAGTCCTCTCATCACTCCATCCTCTAGTCCTCTCATCACTCCATCCTCTAGTCCTCTCATCACTCCATCCTCTAGTCCTCTCATCACTCCATCCTCTAGTCCTCTCATCACTCCATCCTCTAGTCCTCTCATCACTCCATCCCCTAGTCTTCTCATTACTCCATCCTCTAGTCCTCTCATCACTCCATCCTCTCATCACTCCATCATCTAGTCCTCTCATCACTCCATCCTCTCATCACTCCATCATCTAGTCCTCTCATCACTCCATCATCTAGTCCTCTCATCACTCCATCCTCTAGTCCTCTCATCACTCCATCCTCTAGTCCTCTCATCACTCCATCCTATAGTCCTCTCATCACTACATCCTCTCATCACTCCATCATCTAGTCCTCTCATCACTCCATCATATAGTCCTCTCATCACTCCATCCTCTAGTCCTCTCATCCCTCCATCCTCTAGTCCTCTCATCACTCCATCCTCTAGTCCTCTCATCACTCCATCCTCTAGTCCTCTCATCACTCCATCCCCTAGTCCTCTCATCACTCCATCCTCTAGTCCTCTCATCACTCCATCCTCTAGTCCTCTCATCACTCCATCCTCTAGTCCTCTCATCACTCCATCCTCTAGTCCTCTCATCACTCCATCCTCTAGTCCTCTCATCACTCCATCCCCTAGTCTTCACATTACTCCATCCTCTAGTCCTCTCATCACTCCATCCTCTAGTCCTCTCATCACTCCATCCTCTAGTCCTCTCATCACTCCATCCTCTAGTCCTCTCATCACTCCATCCTCTAGTCCTCTCATCACTCCATCCTCTAGTCCTCTCATCACTCCATCCTCTAGTCCTCTCATCACTACACCCTCTCATCACTCCATCCTCTAGTCCTCTCATCACTCCATCCTCTAGTCCTCTCATCACTCCATCCTCTAGTCCTCTCATCACTCCATCCTCTAGTCCTCTCATCACTCCATCCTCTAGTCCTCTCATCACTCCATCCTCTAGTCCTCTCATCACTCCATCCTCTAGTCCTCTCATCACTCCATCCTCTAGTCCTCTCATCACTCCATCCTCTAGTCCTCTCATCACTCCATCCTCTAGTCCTCTCATCACTTCATCCTCTAGTCCTCTCATCACTCCATCCTCTAGTCCTCTCATCACTCCATCCTCTAGTCCTCTCATCACTCCATCCTCTAGTCCTCTCATCACTCCATCCTCTAGTCCTCTCATCACTCCATCCTCTAGTCCTCTCATCACTCCATCCTATAGTCCTCTCATCACTACATCCTCTCATCACTCCATCATCTAGTCCTCTCATCACTCCATCATATAGTCCTCTCATCACTCCATCCTCTAGTCCTCTCATCCCTCCATCCTCTAGTCCTCTCATCACTCCATCCTCTAGTCCTCTCATCACTCCATCCTCTAGTCCTCTCATCACTCCATCCCCTAGTCCTCTCATCACTCCATCCTCTAGTCCTCTCATCACTCCATCCTCTAGTCCTCTCATCACTCCATCCCCTAGTCCTCTCATCACTCCATCCTCTAGTCCTCTCATCACTCCATCCTCTCATCACTCCATCCTCTAGTCCTCTCATCACTCCATCCTCTAGTCCTCTCATCACTCCATCCTCTCATCACTCCATCCTCTAGTCCTCTCATCACTCCATCCTCTAGTCCTCTCATCACTCCATCCTCTCATCACTCCATCCTCTAGTCCTCTCATCACTCCATCCTCTCATCACTCCATCCTCTAGTCCTCTCATCACTCCATCCTCTAGTCCTCTCATCACTTCATCCTCTAGTCCTCTCATCACTCCATCCTCTAGTCCTCTCATCACTCCATCCCCCAGTCCTCTCATCACTCCATCCTCTAGTCCTCTCATCACTCCATCCTCTAGTCCTCTCATCACTCCACCCTATTGTCCTCTCATCACTCCATCCTCTAGTCCTCCCATCACTCCATCCCCTAGTCATCTCATCACTCCATCCTCTAGTCCTCTCATCACTCCATCCTCTAGTCCTCTCATCACTCCATCCTATTGTCCTCTCATCACTCCATCCCCCAGTCCTCTCATCACTCCATCCTCTAGTCCTCTCATCACTCCATCCCCTAGTCCTCTCATCACTACATCCTCTCATCACTCCATCCCCTAGTCCTCTCATCACTCCATCCTCTAGTCCTCTCATCACTCCATCCTCTAGTCCTCTCATCACTCCATCCTCTCATCACTCCATCCTCTAGTCCTCTCATCACTACATCCTCTCATCACTCCATCCTCTAGTCCTCTCATCACTCCATCCTCTAGTCCTCTCATCACTTCATCCTCTAGTCCTCTCATCACTCCATCCTCTAGTCCTCTCATCACTCCATCCTCTAGTCCTCTCATCACTCCATCCTCTAGTCCTCTCATCACTCCATCCCCTAGTCCTCTCATCCCTCCATCCTCTAGTCCTCTCATCACTCCATCCTCTAGTCCTCTCATCACTCAATCCCCCAGTCCTCTCATCACTCCATCCTCTAGTCCTCTCATCACTCCATCCTATTGTCCTCCCATCACTCCATCCCCTAGTCCTCTCATCACTCCATCCCCCAGTCCTCTCATCACTTCATCCTCTAGTCCTCTCATCACTCCATCCTCTAGTCCTCTCATCACTCCATCCTCTAGTCCTCTCATCACTCCATCCTCTAGTCCTCTCATCACTCCATCCCCTAGTCCTCTCATCCCTCCATCCTCTAGTCCTCTCATCACTCCATCCCCCAGTCCTCTCATCACTCCATCCTCTAGTCCTCTCATCACTCCATCCTCTAGTCCTCTCATCACTCCATCCCCCAGTCCTCTCATCACTCCATCCCCCATTCCTCTCATCACTCCATCCTCTAGTCCTCTCATCACTCCATCCTCTAGTCCTCTCATCACTCCATCCTCTAGTCCTCTCATCACTCCATCCTCTAGTCCTCTCATCACTCCATCCTCTAGTCCTCTCATCACTCCATCCCCTAGTTCTCTCATCACTCCATCCCCTAGTCCTCTCATCACTCCATCCCCTAGTTCTCTCATCACTCCATCCTCTAGTCCTCTCATCACTCCATCCTCTAGTCCTCTCATCCCTCCATCCTCTAGTCCTCTCATCACTCCATCCTCTAGTCCTCTCATCACTCCATCCTCTAGTCCTCTCATCACTCCATCCTATTGTCCTCTCATCACTCCATCCTCTAGTCCTCTCATCACTCCATCCTCTAGTCCTCTCATCACTCCATCCTCTAGTCCTCTCATCACTCCATCCTCTAGTCCTCTCATCACTCCATCCCCCAGTCCTCTCATCACTCCATCCTCTAGTCCTCTCATCACTCCATCCTCTAGTCCTCTCATCACTCCATCCTCTAGTCCTCTCATCACTCCATCCCCTAGTTCTCTCATCACTCCATCCTCTAGTCCTCTCATCACTCCATCCTCTAGTCCTCTCATCACTCCATCCCCCAGTCCTCTCATCACTCCATCCTCTAGTCCTCTCATCACCCCATCCTCTAGTCCTCTCATCACTCCATCCTCTAGTCCTCTCATCACTCCATCCTCTAGTCCTCTCATCACTCCATCCTCTCATCACTCCATCCCCTAGTCCTCTCATCACTCCATCCCCTAGTTCTCTCATCACTCCATCCTCTAGTCCTCTCATCACTCCATCCTCTAGTCCTCTCATCACTCCATCCCCCAGTCCTCTCATCACTCCATCCCCTAGTCCTCTCATCACTCCATCCCCCAGTCCTCTCATCACTCCATCCCCTAGTTCTCTCATCACTCCATCCTCTAGTCCTCTCATCACTCCATCCTCTAGTCCTCTCATCACTCCATCCTCTAGTCCTCTCATCACTCCATCCTCTAGTCCTCTCATCACTCCATCCTCTAGTCCTCTCATCACTCCATCCTCTAGTCCTCTCATCACTCCATCCTCTAGTCCTCTCATCACCCCATCCTCTAGTCCTCTCATCACTCCATCCTCTAGTCCTCTCATCACTCCATCCTCTAGTCCTCTCATCACTCCATCCTCTAGTCCTCTCATCACTCCATCCTCTAGTCCTCTCATCACTCCATCCTCTAGTCCTTTCATCACTCCATCCTCTAGTCCTCTCATCACTCCATCCTCTAGTCCTCTCATCACTCCATCCTCTAGTCCTCTCATCACCCCATCCTCTAGTCCTCTCATCACTCCATCCTCTAGTCCTCTCATCACTCCATCCCCCAGTCCTCTCATCACTCCATCCTCTAGTCCTCTCATCACTCCATCCTCTAGTCCTCTCATCACCCCATCCTCTAGTCCTCTCATCACTCCATCCTCTAGTCCTCTCATCACTCCATCCTCTAGTCCTCTCATCACTCCATCCTCTAGTCCTCTCATCACTCCATCCTCTAGTCCTCTCATCACTCCATCCTCTAGTCCTCTCATCACTCCATCATCTTGTCCTCTCATGCTTCTCTATTAGATAGTTGTATTGTTTGCTAGAGTGTAGGGCTTATGGGTAATAAACCATTCTAGAGGGTCTCAGCTGAGGCCAGGAGAGCCAGAGAGGTTATGGTAATTGGTATGCAGTGGTATACTGCAGCAGCCACTCACATCCCCATAGCAGGCATCAGAGATGTGAAGAGTATTAGTGAGGCCTAACACAACCAACCCTCCACAGTCTGAATCTGTCTGTCTGTCTGTCTGTCTGTCTGTCTGTCTGTCTGTCTGTCTGTCTGTCTGTCTGTCTGTCTGTCTGTCTGTCTGTCTGTGTCTGTGTCTGTGTCTGTCTGTCTGTCTGTCTGTCTGTCTGTCTGTCGTGTGTAGAACGGTTCAAACAGTACCCTACACTTTGTTGTGTGATCGTTGTTGTTTTTGCCCTGTCCGCTCTACATATTTCCAATTGGGACAACTGTAACAGTCCTGACCTGTTTTATGTTGTTTTTATGTGTTTTGGTCAGGGCATGTGTTTTGGGTGGGCAGTCTATGTTATTCGTTTCTATGTTGGTTTTGGTTTGCCTGGTATGGCTCTTGATTAGAGGCAGGTGGTTTGCGTTTTCCTCTAATCAAGAGTCATATTTAGGTAGGGCATTCTCACTGTTTGTTTGTGGGTGATTGTCTCCTGTGATGTCTTCGTCGTTGTCGATGTGTTTTTCACTTTCGGAGCTGTTTGGCTGTTCGTGTGTTTTGATGTAACGTTCCTGTTCGTGAGTTTACGTTTGTCTATGTAAGTTTATGTTCAGGTTCCGTTCGTTACGTTTTGTTATTTTGTAAGTTTTGAAAGTGTTTTTGTTTTGTTTAGTCGACGTCTTATTTGTAATAAAGATGGCATATTTCCCTGACTCCGCATTTTGGTTAGAAGATCCTTCTCTCCTCACCTCATCTGAGGATGAGGAAAGCGACAGCCGTAACAGAATCACCCACCAACAAAATATGACCAAGCGGTATGGGAATGCTCCACGGAGCAATAAGGACTTCTGGACTTGGGAGGAGATCTTGGACGGTAGAGGACCTTGGGCTCAACCAGGGGAATATCGCCGTCCAAAGGAGGAATTGGAAGCAGCGAAGGCTGAGCGGCGCTGGTATGAGGAGGCAGCGCGACGACGCGGTTGGGAGCCCGTGAGTAAGACCCAAAAATTTCTTGGGGGGGGGCACACGAGGAGTGTGGCAAAGCCGGGTAGGATACCCGAGCCAACTCCCCGTGCTTACCGTGGAGGTAGAAGGCGTCGTACTGGTAAGAGACCGTGTTATGCGGTAGAGCGCACGGTGTCCCCAGTACGCGTGCTTAGCCCAGTGCGGGCTATTCCACCTTGCCGCACTGGGAGGGCTAGGTTGGGCATCGAGCCGGGTGCCATGAAGCCGGCCCAACGTAGCTGGTCTCCAGTACGTCTCCTCGGGCCGGTGTACATGGCACCAGCCTTACAGGTGGTGTCCCCGGTTCGCCTGCATAGCCCAGTGCGGGCTATTCCACCTCGCCGCACTGGCAGGGCTACGGGGTTCATTCAACCTGGTAGGGTTGGGGAGGCTCGGTGCTCAAGAGCACGTGTCCTCCTTCACGGTCCGGTATACCCGGTGCCACCTCCATGTACCAGTCCTCCGGTGGCAGCCCCCCGTACCAGGCTGTCTCTCCGGGTTCTCTCTCCTGCTGTTTCCTCCTCTCCAGCGCAGCCGGTGCCTAGACCACGCACCAGGCTGTCTCTCCTTCTCCTCCCTACAGAGCTATCTGTCTCCCCAGCGCCATCTGAGCCATCCGTCTCTCCAGCGCCATCTGAGCCATCCGTCTCTCCAGCGCCATCTGAGCCATCCGTCTCTCCAGCGCCATCTGAGCCATCCGTCTCCCCAGCGCCGTCTGAGCCATCCGTCTGCCATGAGCCTGCAAAGCCGCCCGTCTGCCATGAGCCTGCAAAGCCGCCCGTCTGCCATGAGCCTACAGAGCCATCCGCCAGACAGGAGCCGCTAGAGCCGTCAGCCAGACAGGAGCCGCTAGAGCCGTCAGCCAGACAGGATCTGCCAGAGCCGCTAACCAGACAGGATCTGCCAGAGCCGCCAACCAGACAGGATCTGCCAGAGCCGCCAACCAGACAGGATCTGCCAGAGCCGCCAACCAGACAGGATCTGCCAGAGCCGCCAACCAGACAGGATCTGCCAGAGCCGCCAACCAGACAGGATCTGCCAGAGCCGCCAGCGAGCCATGAGCAGCCAGAGCCGTCAGAGAGCCATGAGCAGCCAGAGCCGTCAGAGAGCCATGAGCAGCCAGAGCCGTCAGAGAGCCATGAGCAGCCAGAGCCGTCAGAGCGCCATGAGCGTCGAGAGCCGTCAGAGCGCCATGAGCGTCGAGAGCCGTCAGCCTGCCATGAGCGTCGAGAGCCGTCAGCCTGCCATGAGCGTCGAGAGCCGTCAGCCTGCCATGAGCGTCGAGAGCCGTCAGCCTGCCATGAGCGTCGAGAGCCTTCAGCCTGCCATGAGCGTAGAGAGCCGTCAGTCTGCCATGAGCGTCGAGAGCCGTCAGCCTGCATGGACCTGCCAGAGTCCTTCAGCCGGGATCTGCCCCTTGTCCCGGTGCTGCCCCTTGTCCCGGTGCTGCCCCTTGTCCCGGTGCTGCCCCTTGTCCCGGTGCTGCCCCTTGTCCCGGTGCTGCCCCTTGTCCCGGTGCTGCCCCTTGTCCCGGTGCTGCCCCTTGTCCCGGTGCTGCCCCTTGTCCCGGTGCTGCCCCTTGTCCCGGTGCTGCCCCTTGTCCCGGTGCTGCCCCTTGTCCCGGTGCTGCCCCTTATTCCGGTGATGGTCCTTATCCAGGTGCTGCCCCTTGTTCTAGTGCTGCCCCTTGTCCCGGTGCTACCCCTTGTCCCGGTGCTGCCCCTTGTCCCGGTGCTAGCTGTTTATTTAGGGGAAGGTAGTGTTAGGGTGGTCATTAGAGGGGGTAGACAGAAGAGGGGAGTGACTATGGTGGTATGGGGACAGCGTCCTGAGCCGGAACCACCACCGTGGTCAACTGCCCACCCGGACCCTCCCCTGGACTTTGTGCTTGTGCGCTCGGCGTGCGCATCTTGAGGGGGGGGTACTGTAACAGTCCTGACCTGTTTTATGTTGTTTTTATGTGTTTTGGTCAGGGCATGTGTTTTGGGTGGGCAGTCTATGTTATTCGTTTCTATGTTGGTTTTGGTTTGCCTGGTATGGCTCTTGATTAGAGGCAGGTGGTTTGCGTTTTCCTCTAATCAAGAGTCATATTTAGGTAGGGCATTCTCACTGTTTGTTTGTGGGTGATTGTCTCCTGTGATGTCTTCGTCGTTGTCGATGTGTTTTTCACTTTCGGAGCTGTTTGGCTGTTCGTGTGTTTTGATGTAACGTTCCTGTTCGTGAGTTTACGTTTGTCTATGTAAGTTTATGTTCAGGTTCCGTTCGTTACGTTTTGTTATTTTGTAAGTTTTGAAAGTGTTTTTGTTTTGTTTAGTCGACGTCTTATTTGTAATAAAGATGGCATATTTCCCTGACTCCGCATTTTGGTTAGAAGATCCTTCTCTCCTCACCTCATCTGAGGATGAGGAAAGCGACAGCCGTAACAACAACAAAGAGATTGATTGATTGAAAAGACAATGTTTCAAAGAAACCTGTAGGGTAACCTGTTTTGAATAGGAATAGGCAGCTGTAAAACAATATTTTTCATTGAACAATATTGTTCAAAGGAACTTTTTATTCTTTGTTATTATTATTTTTTTATAATTAAAACGTTTATTTTTTATTAGTGAGGCTGTTTCCGTTTGTGAAATCCTGTGATGGTGTTTTGTGAGTCGTATCAGACAGCATGGAATTAAATTCCCACATAGCAATTTATTCTGTAGCCCTGTCTCCCAGTGTGTGTCCGTGTGTGTGTCCGTGCGTGTCCGTGTGTGTGTCCGTGCGTGTCCGTGCGTGTGTCCGTGCGCGCCTGTGTGTAGCCCGTCACCTGACTTTTGAGCATGCAAAATTTGATTTCAAATCACTTTCTGGATGACCAGTTATTGCTTCATTGAAATAAAATGTCTTGTCACCTCTATTAGTTGTTGTAGTAACTGACACCAGTGGTAATAGGTATCGAAATGTAAATTGCTCTCTGCAGCTGCTGTAATTAATATAATTCTTACAACAAGGGTTCCACTAGAAAACAAAATGTGCTTCTGGATGGATTTATACGGTACAACCCAACTAACATATTTGGTTGGTCGGAGGTTGTTGGAGTGTACGCGTTTGGTTTCCCATTGGGTTCTGGGAAACAAAGCCGTTTGTTTTTTGACCTCTAAAACTGACCGTTTTTTAAAAACGTTTAGAGAACAAAAGTGGAAACGTACATTTTTAGGTTTTCAAGGAGGTTATGAGAACGTTTTACTATTGTTTCCTGGGAGGTTTTATTAATGTGATGAGAAGGGAAATTCAAGGTTATTTTTTATTTTTTTTATTTTTATAACTTCCTTAAAAACTTTCACTGAATGTTTCAATAAGACTTTTAATAACACTGCTAGTTTATTTTGGGTCAGCTCCAAGCACAGATTGGACACATGGAAATGCATTTCTTGAGGCATTAATCATGCAAACACATTTATTTTTTATTATGACACAGCATCAGTGAGATTCAAACTTATCTGTTCACCATCCATGGAATTAGTCCACTGTGCCACCAGGATGGAGATAGCATTGCCATGTTTTTGTATGCATATAAATGCTGGTCATTGGAGTCTATTCAAACGGACTCCATTTCAAACAGGAAACTAGCACTCATTAAGATCAGGTGTGGCTAATTAGTGGGCGTGGTCAACACACCTGAACACAATTAACAAGATAGAGGGTAGACAGAGTTTGGATGTTGAGAACAGAATGTATATGTTTTTAAATAACATTCTTAGAACATTCTCTGAACATTCCGAACGTTTTCTTGTGGTTTTTTTATGGAATGTTTTTTTAACGTTCTCAGAACAATTTGAAACAATGTCTTTAAATAGAACCACGGGGAAACTTGTAGGAAACGTTGTCATGACTTTGCCCTGTTGGGTGAGGGTCATAAAACCCCCGTTACCTCTCTTCCCCCCACCGGTTTATGACCCCCCCCCATAAATACCTTTCCCCCCCATATCTCTCCACTCTACAAAAAAATGACTTTTGAAAATCCTTTGTTACCACAGAGAGAGACTTTGTAATACAGTAACATCAAAAGGTTGGGAATAGAACAATATTTCTGTAATCCAACCGGTTGAAAGTATCCGTTGGAATATAATGTCAGATCAGTTGCTGTCTGGGACATTATTACTGATGACAGGACAACATAAACTGTATCTTGGAAAGTCTACACATTCTAGTCGTCAGATTCACATTGACTTGTTGTGCAATTTAAATGTTTAAATATGAAACTATTTGTGAAAAGATGGAATGTAATTTTAGCCAACTAAATGAGAGAATGGTTTTCATAGTTTTCAAGTAAACTATGCTCACTCAGTGGCCACGCCCATGTGAACAGACATTGGTTGGAGAGGGATGGAACACGCCCTTCTCACGCCCCCGTGACCCAATTCAGGTCAGACTGAGAAAACCCCGGCGTGAGCTGTGGTTGTGAACGGTTCAATATCCACGCTACATAAAAGACATTTACACGAGACCAGATCACGTGGAGGTGACGATCACTACGCTGGAAAGGATGAGTTTTGACTAGACCAGCCAGAATTCAGCGCGAGCTGATTATGGCAGAATGGTATGAACTTTGAACTCCTATTCACTAAAGAAGAAGTGATACATCCTAGAAGTCGAGTTATCAGCTGCAAAGTTGTGGTAAGGTTGTATGTAAAAATAAAAATAGTACAACCACGCTCTCACCAAGTTCTAGTAAGCATATGGTTTTCAGAACGTTATGTGCTAGCTGGGGAAGCTCTAAGTATGCGTTAATTGTTTGATAGCTTTATGTTTTGGTAATGCAAGTCTACTTTCTGACAGGGCACTCTGTTTGTGTGTGTGTGTGTGTGTGTGTGTGTGTGTGTGTGGGCGCGTGTGTGTGTATGTACGTGCTTGCGTGTGTGTGTACTGTGTAGCGTTGGCTAATGGTGTTTAATATTCAAAGCACATTACATGTTTTCCTGAGTCACCATGTCTTAATGGAGGAAATAGAGGCTATATCCCAAATTAAACCATATACCCTATTTAGTGCACTAAATGCACTACTTTAGACTAGTGCACTACTTTAGACCAGAGACTATATGTAAAGTAGAGCACTACTTTAGACCAGAGACTATATGTAAAGTAGTGCACTAAATATGGAATAAAGTGCCATTTGGGACGTTGCCAGAGCATTTCTAAATTCATGAAGAGGTCCGCTCTGAGTTCCGAAGACGTCCGCTCTGAGTTCCGAAGACGTCCGCTCTGAGTTCCGAAGAGGTCCGCTCTGAGTTCCGAAGACGTCCGCTCTGAGTTCCGAAGAGGTCCGCTCTGAGTTCCGAAAACGTCCGCTCTGAGTTCCGAAGAGGTCCGCTCTGAGTTCCGAAGAGGTCCGCTCTGAGTTCCGAAGAGGTCCGCTCTGAGTTCTGTACTTGGCAGAGAAAAGATGCAGAGTGAAAACAGGACAGTTTATATCCTCATCTTTCTGCTCGTCTGTAAAAAGACCAGACCCACTGGGACACAAACATCAGTTCAACATCTACCTTTGATTTACACTTTGGTTGAGTTGTCAACTAATGTGATTTTAATGTGAAATCAACCAAACAATTCACTCTATGATTGGATTTAGGTTAAAAGTTGGGTGGAAAAAAATACTAAATTCCCTTATGTTGTTGGCTTTTTGCAAATCCAATTTTTTGGGGGTTGAAATGACGTGGAAACAACGTTGATTGGACCAGTTTTTTCCCAGTTGGTGTCACGGCTGACTAGGTGTGTTGGTAGGAATCAGGTGCAGAGAGCAGAGAGTTCCAGGGGAAAAATGCACTTTATTCCCGACACCGAAAATGGTAATGCCCAAGACACAGGGCGCAAAACACTGACCAACCCTAAACGCAGGGTAAACACGGTCCGGAGCACAACAACACCTTACGACACAAACGTGAACACAACAATAATCCCGCACAACAAAGGGCGGGTTCCACACGCTTACATAGGGAAGCAAATCAAGAAAACACAAAACGGAACAGGTGCAACTAATAAGACAAAACTAACAGAAAAAGAGAAAAAGGGGAAAAGGGATCGGTGGCGGCTAGTAGGCCGGTGACGACGACCGCCGAGCACCGCCCGAACAGGCGGGAGAGCCAACTTCGGCGGGAGTCGTGTCAGTTGGAGTCGTGACAGTTGGAGTCGTGACAGTTGGAGTTTGACAGTTGGAGTCGTGACAGTTGGAGTCGTGACTTTTTTGAATGATGCTTTGCTTCCACTCGTGATTCATCATTACGTAATAACTTTTTTAAAGTGTGACATGTTGCCTAATGTGGATAAGGAGTAGAGTTTACTATGTCATTGCTGTGTCAACAAACTCAAAAGCGTAGAATACGGTGCTGTATGACTCAGACCCTTCTCTATATTGGCATGAGGTGATTGAGCTCTAGCCTGGTAATGACTAGAAGGTGATTGAGCTCTAGCCTGGTAGTGACTAGAAGGTGATTGAGCTCTAGCCTGGTAATGACTAGAAGGTGATTGAGCTCTAGCCTGGTAGTGACTAGAAGGTGATTGAGCTCTAGCCTGGTAATGACTAGAAGGCGATTGAGCTCTAGCCTGGTAATGACTAGAAGGTGATTGAGCTCTAGCCTGGTAATGACTAGAAGGTGATTGAGCTCTAGCCTGGTAGTGACTAGAAGGTGATTGAGCTCTAGCCTGGTCGTGACTAGAAGGTGATTGAGCTCTAGCCTGGTAGTGACTAGAAGGTGATTGAGCTCTAGCCTGGTAGTGACTAGAAGGTGATTGAGCTCTAGCCTGGTCGTGACTAGAAGGTGATTGAGCTCTAGCCTGGTAATGACTAGAAGGTGATTGAGCTCTAGCCTGGTAATGACTAGAAGGTGATTGAGCTCTAGCCTGGTAGTGACTAGAAGGTGATTGAGCTCTAGCCTGGTAGTGACTAGAAGGTGATTGAGCTCTAGCCTGGTAATGACTAGAAGGTGATTGAGCTCTAGCCTGGTAATGACTAGAAGGTGATTGAGCTCTAGCCTGGTAGTGACTAGAAGGTGATTGAGCTCTAGCCTGGTAGTGACTAGAAGGTGATTGAGCTCTAGCCTGGTAGTGACTAGAAGGTGATTGAGCTCTAGCCTGGTAATGACTAGAAGGTGATTGAGCTCTAGCCTGGTAATGACTAGAAGGTGATTGAGCTCTAGCCTGGTAGTGACTAGAAGGTGATTGAGCTCTAGCCTGGTAATGACTAGAAGGTGATTGAGCTCTAGCCTGGTAATGACTAGAAGGTGATTGAGCTCTAGCCTGGTAGTGACTAGAAGGTGATTGAGCTCTAGCCTGGTAATGACTAGAAGGTGATTGAGCTCTAGCCTGGTAATGACTAGAAGGTGATTGAGCTCTAGCCTGGTAGTGACTAGAAGGTGATTGAGCTCTAGCCTGGTAATGACTAGAAGGCGATTGAGCTCTAGCCTGGTAATGACTAGAAGGTGATTGAGCTCTAGCCTGGTAATGACTAGAAGGTGATTGAGCTCTAGCCTGGTAGTGACTAGAAGGTGATTGAGCTCTAGCCTGGTAGTGACTAGAAGGTGATTGAGCTCTAGCCTGGTAGTGACTAGAAGGTGATTGAGCTCTAGCCTGGTAGTGACTAGAAGGTGATTGAGCTCTAGCCTGGTAGTGACTAGAAGGTGATTGAGCTCTAGCCTGGTAGTGACTAGAAGGTGATTGAGCTCTAGCCTGGTAGTGACTAGAAGGGGAACAATATTACATGTCATGTCTTGTGTCTTGCTATTAAGTTTGTCACGTTAGCTACCGCCGAAGCCATAGTGGTACATCTGCACCGTGGAAAGCAACTTACCTCGGTCAGCCCCAACATACAAACACCGGTGGTCATTCTCGCACCGGCTTGTCGTTGTGCATCCCGAGGACAGTAACGTTAGCTATTTGGCATGTCACTGTGACAATCCAGATGGTGACCAATACCGCAAATTATATCATTCTACCGCGCCCATCGGAATAATAAACGTAACTCTTATTTTAATTTTATTATTAACGCCCGGATGTTGTTGCCCGCGTAACTATCTAACTAGCTAGCTGGCTATCGGGTGGATGGACAGGTTTGTTCGAAGTCTGAGTTCAGAGAGAGAGAGAGAGAGTGTGACGTCACTTTGACATAATAATAATTTATTGGGTTCATATAGCGTTTTTTTTTTTTTACCAACTGAGGTACTCAAAGTGCTTTACATAGTAAGAGGGAAACTCACCCCGACCACCACCTGGGTGATGCACAGAAACAAATGTGCCAGAACGCTCATCACACAGCAGCTATACGCTGGGGAAGTGAGGACTGATATAAATCAATTAGGAATGAGGGGTAATGATTAGGTGGGCCATGATGGAAGTGAGGCCAGGTTGGGAATTTAGCCAGGACACCTACTCTTACAATAAGCGAAGTGTGATTCTATTTTATTTTTATTTTTAAATGAGAGTCAAAGACACCTGTTTTAGCGTCCCATTCCGAAAGACTGCACCTTACGCAGGGCAATGTCCCCTTCACTGCTCTGGGGCATTGGAATCTCCTTAGAGCAGAGGGAAGAGTGCCTTCTACTGGCCACCGAACACCACTTCAACACTAGAAGATTCCCAGCCTCTGTCCATCCCCTCAGCACTGTGGGCATGTGTTGGGGGGGTTCATGTTTTAGAGAGATACAGATAGAGATAGATAGATGGGGCCTCTGGGGGTTTGGGTGGCAGTGTCAAGGCTCTGACAATACTTATTATTGGACATAGTCTGGACTGTGCTAACTTGTGATTGTTGCCCTGTTGCCCCAGGAAGTAGAATCAATGCCCCTGGCAGGGAGAAGTGTTTTCTCTGTAAAACAGTGAAATGACTGCCCTGGCTCCCTGTTTAACAGTGAAATGACTGCCCTGGCTCCCTGTAGAACAGTGAAATGACTGCCCTGGCTCCCTGTTGAACAGTGAAATGACTGCCCTGGTTCCCTGTAGAACAGTGAAATGACTGCCCTGGCTCCCTGTAGAACAGTGAAATGACTGCCCTGGCTCCCTGTAGAACAGTGAAATGACTGCCCTGTCTCCCTGTAGAACAGTGAAATGACTGCCCTGGCTCGCTGTAGAACAGTGAAATGACTGCCCTGGCTCCCTGTAAAACAGTGAAATGACTGCCCTGGCTCCCTGTAGAACAGTGAAATGACTGCCCTGGCTCCCTGTAGAACAGTGAAATGACTGCCCTGGCTCCCTGTAGAACAGTGAAATGACTGCCCTGGCTCCCTGTTGAACAGTGAAATGACTGCCCTGGCTCCCTGTAGAACAGTGAAATGACTGCCCTGGCTCACTGTTAGAACAGTGAAATGACTGCCCTGGCTCCCTGTTGAACAGTGAAATGACTGCCCTGGCTCCCTGTAGAACAGTGAAAGGACTGCCCTGGCTCCCTGTTGAACAGTGAAATGACTGCCCTGGCTCCCTGTAGAACAGTGAAATGACTGCCCTGGCTCGCTGTAGAACAGTGAAATGACTGCCCAGTTAATAAGATCAGCCTCTAGGAGAGAGGCAGTACAGGGATACAGGGACACATGGATGGGGTTTGAACCGATATGTGCAGGGGAGCGAATACGTTCACAAGCTATTCTGTCCTGATTCAGACTAGACTCAGTATTCACAGCTGGGCGATACGGACCACAATCCATATCCCCATAAACTGAATTATCACGATAAGTTAAAGATAATTTCACAGCATCAATATGTACAACATAATGTTGCTATATTCTGAAACTTTTTACAATCACTTTGAATTTTGTAGCTAATCAATTGTTCCGTTAGTGTAACAGTATAACTTTAGTCCGTCCCCTCGCCCCGGGCGCGAACCAGGGACCCTCTGCACACATCAACAACAGTCACCCACGAAGCATCGTTACCCATCGCTCCACAAAAGCCGCGGCCCACCGCGCACCACCGCTAACTAGCTAGCCATTTCACATCCGTTACATTAGCAATAGCCCCCCCCACCTTATCAACAGGCTTACTTCTTTTCAAACTTCGCATTCCTCTAGTAAAGGTTAATTATCATTATCGATATCAGTAAAATGTCCTGGGTAAATGGTGGGTTTGTTCACAGTTAGGATGTTTAGATAGTGGGACCCTTCACTTTTTATCATCCCAGTTGTAGCTCACTCAAATGTCTATTCAGGAAATAGGTCGAGACACTTTTACTATTGTTTGGCAGAAGACTTTATCTGTTAATCAGCTGCTATTTTGGATACAGTCATTGTCAAGCTAGTGCCAATAGAATTGCTTCTCCTTTTTCATACCACAGATCCTATCAGGAGATTGTTATCGAGGATTCCTGCTGCATTCGACTGGCTGGGAGAGAAATACTGTTTACGGTGCTTATTGTGTACGACCTTGTGGAATGTCTGGAGGAAAGGTGGTGGACACGTTCATACCACACACACACACACACACACACACACACACACACACACACACACACACACACACACACACACACACACACACACACACACACACACACACACACACACACACACACACACACACACACACACACACACACACACACACACACACACACACACACACACACACACACACACACACACACACACACACACACACACACACACACACACACACACACACACACACACACACACACACACACACACACACACACACACACACACACACACACACACACACACACACACACACACACACACACACACACACACACACACACACACACACACACACACACACACACACACACACACACACACACACACACACACACACACACACACACACACACACACACACACACACACACACACACACACACACACACACACACACACACACACACACACACACACACACACACACACACACACACACACACACACACACACACACACACACACACACACACACACACACACACACACACACACACACACACACACACACACACACACACACACACACACACACACACACACACACACACACACACACACACACACACACACACACACACACACACACACACACACACACACACACACACACACACACACACACACACACACACACACACACACACACACACACACACACACACACACACACACACACACACACACACACACACACACACACACACACACACACACACACACACACACACACACACACACACACACACAC
>NC_092092.1:1564224-1574550 GCF_045679555.1 Salvelinus alpinus
CTCAGAGCCCTCACCTACAGAGAGATGCACCTAGAGAAGAGTCCCCTCAGAGCCCTCACCTACAGAGAGATGAACCTAGAGAAGAGTCCCCTCAGAGCCCTCACCTACAGAGAGATGAACCTGGAGAAGAGTCCCCTCAGAGCCCTCACCTACAGAGAGATGAACCTGGAGAAGAGTCAGAGCCCTCACCTACAGAGAGATGAACCTAGAGAAGAGTCCCCTCAGAGCCCTCACCTACAGAGAGATGAACCTAGAGAAGAGTCCCCTCAGAGCCCTCACCTACAGAGAGATGAACCTGGAGAAGAGTCCCCCTCAGAGCCCTCACCTACAGAGAGATGAACCTAGAGAAGAGTCCCCTCAGAGCCCTCACCTACAGAGAGATGAACCTGGAGAAGAGTTCCCCTCAGAGCCCTCACCTACAGAGAGATGAACCTGGAGAAGAGTCCCCTCAGAGCGCTCACCTATAGAGAGATGAACCTAGAGAAGAGTCCCCTCAGAGCCCTCACCTACAGAGAGATGAACCTGGAGAAGAGTCCCCTCAGAGCCCTCACCTACAGAGAGATGAACCTGGAGAAGAGTTCCCCTCAGAGCCCTCACCTACAGAGAGATTAACCTGGAGAAGAGTCCCCTCAGAGCGCTCACCTACAGAGAGATGAACCTGGAGAAGAGTCCCCTCAGAGCCCTCACCTACAGAGAGATGAACCTGGAGAAGAGTCCCCTCAGCCAGCTGGTTCGGTTCACAAACAGACCCCACAGAGGGGCTCTTTGGGGCTCTGCTTTGTGAACAGAACCAGCTGGCTGAGGGGACTCTTCTCCAGGTTCATCTCTCTGTATGTGATGGCTTTTTTATGGAAGGTTTGGGAATCACTCTCCTTTTAGGTGGTTGTAGAATTTAATGTCTCTTTTCTGGATTTTGATCATTAGCGGGTATCGGCCTAATTGTGCTCTGCATGCATTATTTGGTGTTTTACTTTGTACACGGAGGATATTTTTGGAGAATTTTGCAAGCACAGTCTCAATTTGGTGTTTGTCCCATTTAGTTAGTTCTTGGTTGGTGAGCGGACCCCAGACCTCACAACCATAAAGGGCAATGGGTTCTATAACTGATTCAAGTATTTTTTAGCTAGATCCTCATTTTGATGGCATAGAAGGCCTTTCTTGCTTGTCTCTCAGATCATTCACAGCCTTGTGGAAGTTACCTGTGGCGCTGATGTTTAAGCCGAGGTATGTATAGTTTTTTTTGTGCGCTCTAGGGCAACTGTGTCTAGATGGAATTTGTATTCGTGGTCCTGTCAACTGGACCTTTTTTGGAACACCATTATTTTTGTCTTACTGAGATTGACTTTCAGGGCCCAGGTTTGACAGAATCTGTGCAGAAGTTCTAGGTGCTGCTGTAGGCTCTCCATGGTTGGGGACAGAAGCACCAGATCATCAGCAAACAGTAGACATTTGACTTCAGATTCTAGTAGGGTGAGGCCCAGTGCTGCAGACTGTTCTAGTGCCCTCCCCAGTTTGAGATATGTTGAAGAGGGAGGGGCTTAAGCTGCATCCCTGTCTCACCCTCCGGCCTTGTGGAAAGAAATGTGTGGTTTGTTTTGGCCAATTTTAACCACACACTTGTTTGTGTACATGGATTTTAATAATGTATGTTTTACCCCGAACACCACTTTCCATCAATTTGTATAGCAGGCCCTCATGCCAGATTGACTGGAAAGATTTTTAGAAATCCACGACGCTTGAGAAGACTTTGCCTTTGTTTTGGTTTGTTTGTCAATTAGGGTGTGTGGTCTGTCGTATGGTAATTAGGGTGTGTGGTCTGTCGTATGGTAATTTGGTAAAAAGCCAATTTGACATTTGCTCAGTACATTGTTAAGCTGATTTCTGACGTTCCTTTTTCTGTATTTCTGTATTGTTTTAGTGATTCACCATAGTGAAGGTGTAGGCTCAGGTCTTTCTGGGTCTATGTTTTTGGTTGAACAGGTTTCTCAATTTCTTTCTTAGGTGTTTTGCATTCTTCATCAAACCATTTGTCATTGTTTTATTACTTTTTTTTAGGTTGTCTGCTTGACATTTTTAGATTTGATAGAGAAGCTGCGAGGTCAAATATACTGTTTAGGTTAACTTCCAAGTTTACACCTTCACTATTACAGTGAAACCTTTTGTCCAGGAAATTGTCTAGAAGGGATTGAATTTGTTGTTGCCTAATTGTTTTTTGGTAGATTTCCACACTATTTTCCTTCCATCTGTAAGGCCTGAAACCAGAGATGAGAAGCAGGTACGGGGAGTCAACATTTAATTGGAACAGATACAGGAAGAGCATCAGCACACGGGTATACCAAGACAGACGACAATCAATGCTGAAGCAAGGAACAGAGCGGAGAATCAGACATATACAATGGCTTGCGAAAGTATTCACCCCTTGGCATTTTTCCTATTTTGTTGCCTTACAACCTGGAATTAAAATTGATTTTTGGGGGGTTTATATAATTTTATTTACACAACATGCCTACCACTTTGAAGATGCAAAATATTTTTTTATTGTGAAACAAACAAGAAATAACACAAAAAACAGAACTTGAGCGTGCATAACTATTCACCCCCCCAAAAAAGTAAATACCTTGTAGAGACACCTTTTGCAGCAATTACAGCTGCAAGTCTCTTGGGGTATGTCTCTATAAGCTTGGCACATCTAGCCACTGGGATTTTTTCCCCATTATTCAAGGCAAAACTGCTCCAGCTCCTTCAAGTCGGATGGGTTCTGCTGGTGTACAGCAATCATAGCACAGATTCTCAATTGGATTGAGGTCTGGGCTTTGACTAGGCCATCCCAAGACATTTAAATGTTTCCCCTTAAACCACTCGATTGTTGCTTTAGCAGTATGCTTAGGGTCATTGTCCTGCTGGAAGGTGAACCTCCGTTCCAGTCTCAAATCTCTGGAAGACCGAAACAGGTTTCCCTCAAGAATTTCCCTGTTTTTAGGACCATCCATCATCCAATTCTGACCAGTTTCCCAGTCCCTGCCGATGGAAAAACATCCCCACAGCATGATGCTGCCACCACCATGCTTCATTGTGGAGATGGTGTTCTCGGGGTGATGAGAGGTGTTGGGTTTGTGCCAGACAGCGTTTTCCTTGATGGCCAAAAAGCCCAATTTTAGTCTCATCTGACCAGAGCACCTTCTTCCATATGTTTGGGGAGTCTCCCACATGCCTTTTGGTGAACACCAAATGTATTTGCTTATTTTTTTCTTTAACTTCTTGAGAATACAGGGGGTGCTATTTTTCCATTAGCATAATTTGCTCTACAGATTAAACTGCCTCTTATTCAATTATTGCTCTTACTATATGCATATAAATAATACCATTGGAAAGAAAACAATCTCTAGTTTCTAAAACCGTTTCAATTTTGTCTCTGAGTGATACACAAGTCATTTGACAGCACTTTCCCTGACCAAGAAGTAGAATGCAAGAAGTCTATGCTCGCTTCAACGCTCTGCCTATATATGGTCATGACCCCGATGACCAGAAACACACTTCATTCGCCTTCCTCTGGGTGTCAAGAGGACGTCAGAGGAGAAGTTCTCTGTTTATCTGGTACTGACGTGAAATAAGACCTATTTCTTTGGCGTGACCGACAACTTCCTGTTTTCTGATTCGCACGAGTTGGAGCTGCGATTGTGTACTGTTTTGCTGGCGTTATGGATGAAAACTATCTCCGTGTCGAATTTTGTTTGATACATGTGACCATATCATCGTAATGTATGTTTTTTCAATATAGTTTAATCAGATTATTTGAATTTTTTCGGGAGTTTTGTGGTGTTCCGTTGTCTGATTTTATTTACGTTTGAGAGATCCGTGCCACTCGACCAGTACCTGTGCTAAATGGAGTGGGAAGGGAACAATTCTGAACGGAACCAACGACTCATCTTGACAAAGGACACTTTGATCAACATTCTGATGAAAGATCAGCCATAGTAAGACCCAATTTACGATGTTATATCATATCTGTTGTGCATGTGAACTGGCCGTGGGCGCCTAGCCGAATCTGCCTGGTATAGCTATGCTAATTTAGCGCTACATTTTGTTTTCGTTATAAAACATTTAATAAATCTGAAATATTGTTTGGATTCACCAGATGTTGGGCTTTCAATATCTGTACGCTGTGTATTTTTCTGAAATGTTTTAAGATGAGTAATTCGTTATATGACGTTGGTCTCTGTAATTGTTCTGGCTGGGTCAGCACTATTTCAGATTGCAGCTGCAATGTAGAACTGTGATTTATACCTGAAAAATGCACATTTTTCCCAAAAAAAACTATGCTATACCATAAATATGTTATCAGACTGTCATCTTATGAAGTTGTTTCTTGGTTAGTGGCTATATATATTTTTATTTAGTCGAATTAGTGATAGCTACTGACGCAGGGAAAAACTATTGGGAGTAAAAAAATCGTGTCCTTTGCTAACGTGGTTAGCTAATAGATTTACATATTGTGTCTTCCCTGTAAAACATTTAAAAAATCTGAAATGGTGGCTTTATTCACAAGACCTGTATCTTTCATCTGGTGTCTTGGACTTGTGATTTAATGATATTTAGATGCTACAAGTTACTTGTGACGCTATGCTAGCTATGCTACTCAGTGGGGGGGGGGGGGGGGGGGTGGGGGTGCTACCGGATCAGGGTTGGTGACTCGTGAGAAGTTAAGCAATGGCTTTTTTCTGTCCACTCTTTCGTAAAGCCCAGCTCTGTGGAGTGTACGGCTTAAAGTGGTCCTATGGACAGATACTCCAATCTCCGCTGTGGAGCTTTGCAGCTCCTTCAGGGTTTTATTTGGTCTCTTTGTTGCCTCTCTGATTAATGCCCTCCTTGCCTGGTCTGTGAGTTTTGGTGGGCAGCCCTCTCTCTTATAAAGGTTAAAAAAGGGGGTGAATACATATGCATGTACTACTTTGCTCTTTATTTAATTACATTTTTTTGGGAAAAAATAATATATTTTTAAATTTCACTTCACCAATTTGAACAATTTTGTGTATGTCCATCATGTAAAATCCAAATAGAGAATCAATTTAAATTACAGGTTGTAATGCAACAAAATTGGAAAAACGCCAAGGGGGATGTAGATTCTTTTGCAAGGCACTGACACCAGAGATGAGAAGCAGGTACGGGGAGTCCACATTTAATTGGAACAGATACAGGAAGAGCATCAGCACACGGGTATACCAAGACAGACGACAATCAATGCTGAAGCAAGGAACAGAGAGGGGAACCAGACATAAGGAAGGTAATGACAGAGGTGATTGAGTCCAATAATCGCTGATGCGCGTGACGGGGGGAAGGCAGGTGTGCGTAATGTACTGAATGCAGGTGTGCGTAATGATGGTGGCAGGAGTGCGTAATGCTGGGGAGTCTGGCTCCTTTGAGCGCCAGGGGGAAAGAGCGGGAGTAGGCGTGACACCATGTATAGCATTTCTTAATGTTATTCAGTTCCTTTCGCTTTGATGATTCAAGTAAACTGTAATTTTTCTGTGATCTGATAGGGGTGTCAGTGGACTGACTGTGAACACTCTGAGAGACTCTGGGTTGAGGTCATTGATAAAGTAGTCTACAGTACTACTGCCAAGAGATGAGCTATAGGTGAACCTACCATAGGAGTCCCCTCGAAGCCTACCATTGGCTATGTACAGACCCAGCGTGGGAAAGAGCTGCAGGAGCTTGTGACCCGTTTTTGTTGGTTATGTTGTCGTAGTTGTGTCTAGGGGGGCATATGGGGGAGGGAATGCTGTCACCTCCAGGTAGGTGTTTGTCCCCCTGTGTGCTCTCTCACTCTCTCTCTCTCGCTCTCTCTCTCTCTCTCTGCTTTCTCTCTCTCTGTCTATCTCACTCTCCCTTTCTCTCTCACTCCCTCTTTCTCTTTTTCTCTCTTTCTTTCCCACAATCCCCCTTGTTCTTGGCAGCTAATCGGTAGCTCTGCGGATGATGTAAACCTTTGTTAAAACATGAGAAAGCAAATCTCACCGTCACCACAGAGAGGCTGGCGAAGTGTGTGTGTGTTGTGTGTGTGTGGTGTGTGTGTGTGTGTGTGACATAGTGCTGTGTGTGTGCAGCTGCAAACATGCTGATGAGGTACTTGGGTTACTGGCCCTGCGGTGGCAAGGTTTACTGTAATGTCTTCTCGGCTCGTATAGATAATGACTAACACTACAAATAGGTGAACATTTATAAACCGCTGCCAGGTGCCGATTTGTTGTTGGGAGGGGAGGCTTATTTACTTGGAAGTATTCTTTCTGCATCCCAAATAGCACCCTTGCTATTTGGGATGGCTACGTTTGGTCTCTCTCGCTAAAAACCTTGTTGAGTTTGTTATAAGTCTGCTGCTGTTGGAAATTAAAACAGAGGACAATCTAATGGATGGCTGTAAAAAGTTGTCCCTCTGTCAGTATGCTGGTGTAAATAAAATAAAATGCCTACTAATGTTTGCTGAGTGTGCAATAATCCAACGATTGTCCAATGATAACTTATTTATAACTCTCATCTGTTATCAATCATGACAAGTAAGGATACCTATTATTAATATAATAATAACATATGCCACCAAACAGACTTACACTCATGCGTGTATACATATATACATATGGATGGCCACCGTGGGAATCGAACCCACAACCTTTGGCGTTGCAAGTACCACACTCTTATTCTACTACTAGATTGACATCTTACTAGGGATGGACGGTATCCTTCATACCGCTTCTCTACCATACCGGGCTATACGGTATTACCGGCAGTGAACATAAGAGCTGTATTGTTCTTTACAAATGTTTTTTTTTTTTTGGTTTGTTGTTGTTCACACTAAACAATTTTAGTCAACAGGGATGTTGATCCAGGAGGGGATTGAATGTCTCTGCTGTAACCATGAAGCTTGATGTTGACATCTAGCCACTTAGCTAGCACGTTAGCGAACCAAATACATAGCTGTAGTCCTGAGCTGGAGACTTAGCTAGCACGTTAGCGAACCAAATACATAACTGGAGTCCTGAGCTGGAGACTTAGCTAGCACGTTAGCGAACCAAATACATAACTGGAGTCCTGAGCTGGAGACTTAGCTAGCACGTTAGCGAACCAAATACATAACTGGAGTCCTGAGCTGGAGACTTAGCTAGCAAGTTAGCGAACCAAATACATAACTGGAGTCCTGAGCTGGAGACTTAGCTAGCAAGTTAGCGAACCAAATACATAACTGGAGTCCTGAGCTGGAGACTTAGCTAGCAAGTTAGCGAACCAAATACATAACTGGAGTCCTGAGCTGGAGACTTAGCTAGCACGTTAGCAAACCAAATACATAGCTGGAGTCCTGAGCTGGAGACTAAGCTAGCACGTTAGCGAACCAAATACATAGCTGTAGTCCTGAGCTGGAGACTAAGCTAGCACGTTAGCGAACCAAATACATAGCTGCAGACCTGAGCTGGAGACTTAGCTAGCACGTTAGCGAACCAAATACATAGCTGTAGTCCTGAGCTGGAGACTTAGCTAGCACGTTAGCGAACCAAATACATAGCTGTAGTCCTGAGCTGGAGACTTAGCTAGCACGTTAGCGAACCAAATACATAACTGGAGTCCTGAGCTGGAGACTTAGCTAGCACGTTAGCGAACCAAATACATAACTGGAGTCCTGAGCTGGAGACTTAGCTAGCAAGTTAGCGAACCAAATACATAACTGGAGTCCTGAGCTGGAGACTTAGCTAGCAAGTTAGCGAACCAAATACATAACTGGAGTCCTGAGCTGGAGACTTAGCTAGCACGTTAGCGAACCAAATACATAGCTGCAGTCCTGAGCTGGAGACTTAGCTAGCAAGTTAGCGAACCAAATACATAACTGGAGTCCAGAGCTGGAGACTTAGCTAGCAAGTTAGCGAACCAAATACATAACTGGAGTCCTGAGCTGGAGACTTAGCTAGCAAGTTAGCGAACCAAATACATAGCTGGAGTCCTGAGCTGGAGACTAAGGTAGCACGTTAGCGAACCAAATACATAGCTGCAGTCCTGAGTCGAGGAGACTTAGCTAGCACGTTAGCGAACCAAATACATAACTGGAGTCCTGAGCTGGAGACTTAGCTAGCAAGTTAGCGAACCAAATACATAACTGGAGTCCTGAGCTGGAGACTTAGCTAGCACGTTAGCTGAATCGACAAATACATAGCTGCAGTCCTGAGCTGGAGACTTAGCTAGCACGTTAGCGAACCAAATACATAGCTGCAGTCCTGAGCTGGAGACTTAGCTAGCAAGTTAGCGAACCAAATACATAGCTGTAGTCCTGAGCTGGAGACTTAGCTAGCACGTTAGCGAACCAAATACATAGCTGCAGTCCTGAGCTGGAAGACTTAGCTAGCAAGTTAGCGAACCAAATACATAGCTGTAGTCCTGAGCTGGAGACTTAGCTAGCACGTTAGCGAACCAAATACATAGCTGCAGTCCTAGAGGCTGGAGACTTGGCTAGCACGTTAGCGAACCAAATACATAGCTGGAGTCCTGAGCTGGAGACTTAGCTAGCACGTTAGCGAACCAAATACATAGCTGCAGTCCTGAGCTGGAGACTTAGCTAGCACGTTAGCGAACCAAATACATAACTGGAGTCCTGAGCTGGAGACTTAGCTAGCAAGTTAGCGAACCAAATACATAACTGGAGTCCTGAGCTGGAGACTTAGCTAGCACGTTAGCGAACCAAATACATAGCTGCAGTCCTGAGCTGGAGACTTAGCTAGCACGTTAGCGAACCAAATACATAGCTGCAGTCCTGAGCTGGAGACTTAGCTAGCAAGTTAGCGAACCAAATACATAGCTGTAGTCCTGAGCTGGAGACTTAGCTAGCACGTTAGCGAACCAAATACATAGCTGCAGTCCTGAGCTGGAGACTTAGCTAGCAAGTTAGCGAACCAAATACATAGCTGGAGTCCTGAGCTGGAGACTAAGCTAGCACGTTAGCGAACCAAATACATAACTGGAGTCCTGAGCTGGAGACTAAGCTAGCAAGTTAGCGAACCAAATACATAGCTGGAGTCCTGAGCTGGAGACTTAGCTAGCACGTTAGGCGAACCAAATACATAGCTGGAGTCCTGAGCTGGAGACTTAGCTAGCACGTTAGCGAACCAAATACATAGCTGCAGTCCTGAGCTGGAGACTTAGCTAGCACGTTAGCGAACCAAATACATAACTGGAGTCCTGAGCTGGAGACTTAGCTAGCAAGTTAGCGAACCAAATACATAACTGGAGTCCTGAGCTGGAGACTTAGCTAGCACGTTAGCGAACCAAATACATAGCTGCAGTCCTGAGCTGGAGACTTAGCTAGCACGTTAGCGAACCAAATACATAGCTGCAGTCCTGAGCTGGAGACTTAGCTAGCAAGTTAGCGAACCAAATACATAGCTGTAGTCCTGAGCTGGAGACTTAGCTAGCACGTTAGCGAACCAAATACATAGCTGCAGTCCTGAGCTGGAGACTTAGCTAGCACGTTAGCGAACCAAATACATAGCTGGAGTCCTGAGCTTGAGACTTAGCTAGCACGTTAGCGAACCAAATACATAGCTGGAGTCCTGAGCTGGAGACTTAGCTAGCACGTTAGCGAACCAAATACATAACTGGAGTCCTGAGCTGGAGACTTAGCTAGCAAGTTAGCGAACCAAATACATAGCTGGAGTCCTGAGCTGGAGACTTAGCTAGCACGTTAGCGAACCAAATACATAGCTGTAGTCCTGAGCTGGAGACTTAGCTAGCAAGTTAGCGAACCAAATACATAGCTGGAGTCCTGAGCTGGAGACTAAGCTAGCACGTTAGCGAACCAAATACATAACTGGAGTCCTGAGCTGGAGACTAAGATAGCAAGTTAGCGAACCAAATACATAGCTGGAGTCCTGAGCTGGAGACTAAGCTAGCACGTTAGCGAACCAAATACATAGCTGTAGTCCTGAGCTGGAGACTTAGCTAGCACGTTAGCGAACCAAATACATAGCTGGAGTCCTGAGCTGGAGACTAAGCTAGCAAGTTAGCGAACCAAATACATAGCTGTAGTCCTGAGCTGGAGACTTAGCTAGCAAGTTAGCGAACCAAATACATAGCTGGAGTCCTCAGCTGGAGACTAAGCTAGCAAGTTAGCGAACCAAATACATAGCTGGAGTCCTGAGCTGGAGACTAAGCTAGCACGTTAGCGAACCAAATACATAGCTGGAGTCCTGAGCTGGAGACTAAGCTAGCAAGTTAGCGAACCAAATACATAGCTGGAGTCCTGAGCTGGAGACTAAGCTAGCACGTTAGGGAACCAAATACATAGCTGTAGTC
>NC_092092.1:1574650-1597150 GCF_045679555.1 Salvelinus alpinus
GGGAGAGAGAGAGAGAGAGATGTGGGGAGAGAGAGAGAGAGATGTGGGGAGAGAGAGAGAGAGATGTGGGGAGAGAGAGAGAGAGAGATGTGGGGAGAGAGAGAGGGAGATGTGGGGAGAGAGAGAGAGAGAGATGTGGGGAGAGAGAGAGAGAGATGTGGGGAGAGAGAGAGTGAGATGTGGGGAGAGAGAGAGTGAGATGTGGGGAGAGAGAGAGAGAGAGATGTGGGGAGAGAGAGAGTGAGATGTGGGGAGAGAGAGAGAGAGATGTGGGGAGAGAGAGAGAGAGATGTGGGGAGAGAGAGAGAGAGATGTGGGGAGAGAGAGAGAGATGTGGGGAGAGAGAGAGAGAGATGTGGGGAGAGAGAGAGAGATGTGGGGAGAGAGAGAGTGAGATGTGGGGAGAGAGAGAGAGAGAGAGATGTGGGGAGAGAGAGAGAGAGTGAGATGTGGGGAGAGAGAGAGAGTGAGATGTGGGGAGAGAGAGAGATAGATGTGGGGAGAGAGAGAGAGAGATGTGGGGAGAGAGAGAGAGAGAGAGATGTGGGGAGAGAGAGAGAGAGAGATGTGGGGAGAGAGAGAGAGAGAGAGATGTGGGGAGAGAGAGAGAGAGAGAGATGTGGGGAGAGAGAGAGAGAGAGATGTGGGGAGAGAGAGAGAGAGAGATGTGGGGAGAGAGAGAGTGAGATGTGGGGAGAGAGAGAGAGAGAGATGTGGGGAGAGAGAGAGAGAGATGTGGGGAGAGAGAGAGAGAGAGATGTGGGGAGAGAGAGAGAGAGAGATGTGGGGAGAGAGAGAGAGAGATGTGGGGAGAGAGAGAGTGAGATGTGGGGAGAGAGAGAGAGAGAGATGTGGGGAGAGAGAGAGAGAGATGTGGGGAGAGAGAGAGTGAGATGTGGGGAGAGAGTAAAGTTCTGTTCATTTAGTGGTTATAGACCAGCTGTCACGTTCCTGACCTGTTTTCTCTTGTTTTGTATGTCATTATTGGTCAGGGCGTGAGTGTTGGGTGGGTAGTCTATGTTTTGTATTTCTATGTTGGGTTTTGTGTTCGGCCTGGTATGATTCTCAATTAGAGACAGGTGTGTATCGTTTGTCTCTGATTGAGAGTCATACTAAGGCAGCCAGGGTTTCACTGGGGTTTTGTGGGTGTTTGTTCCTGTGTCAGTGTTTGGGCCACACAGGACGGTTGAAGGTTAGTCACGTTTGTTGTTTTGTAGTTTTGTAGTGTCTTGTTTGCTGTTTTCATTAAAAGTATGATTAATCACCAATCCGCATCTTGGTCCGATCCATGCTCCTCCTCGTCTGAGGAGGAGAACAACAATGACTGCCGTTACAGAAACACCCACCAAACCCGGACCAAGCAGCGTAGCAACGGGGAGCAGCAGCGGCCCAGTACACAGGACTACTGGACACAGGAGGAATGGTCTTGGGAGATCATGGACGGAAAAGGACCCTGGGGAAGGGTTGGAGAGAATCGCCGCTCTCGGGAGAAGAAGGAGGCAGCCACAGCCCAGGAGCGGTGGATTGAGGAGGCAGCACGTAAGAGAGGCTGGAAGCCCGAGAGGCTCACCCAAAAATTTATTGGGGGGGGGGGGGGGCTAAAGGGGGGTGTGGCGAAGCCGGGTTGGATACCTGAGCCAACTCCCCGGGCTTGCCGTGGAGTGAGAGGGCGTCGTACTGGTCAGACACCGTGTTATGCGGTAAAGCACACGGTGTCCCCAGTACGCGTGCTTAGCCCAGTGCGGGCTATTCCACCTTGCCGCACTGGGAGGGCTAGGTTGGGCATCGAGCCGAGTGCCATGAAGCCGGCCCAACGTATCTGGTCTCCAGTACGTCTCCTCGGGCCGGCGTACATGGCACCAGCATTACAGGTGGTGTCCCCGGTTCGCCTGCATAGCCCAGTGCGGGCTATTCCACCTCGCCGCACTGGCAGGGCTACGGGGACCATTCAACCTGGTAAGGTTGGGGAGGCTCGGTGCTCAAGAGCACGTGTCCTCCTTCACGGTCCGGTATATCCGGCGCCACCTTCCCACCCCAGCTCAGTACCACCAGTGCCTACACCACGCACCAGGCTTCCAGTGCATCTCCAGAGCCCTGTTCCTCCTCCACGCACTCTCCCTATGGTGCGTGTCTCCAGCCCAGTGCCTCCAGTTCCGGCACCACGCACCAAGCCTCCTGTGCGTCTCCAGAGCCCTGTACGCACTGTTCCTTCTCCCCGCACTCGCCCTAAGGTGCGTGCCCTCAGCCCGGTACCTTCAGTTCCGGTACCACGCACCAGGCCTAGAGTGCGCCACGAGAGTCCAGTGTGCCCTGTTGTTGTTCCCCGCACTAGCCTGAAGGTGCGTGTCCTTAGCCCGGTACCTCCAGTTCCGGTACCACGCACCAGGCCTACAGTGCGTCTCAGCCGGCCAGAGTCTGCCGTCTGCCCAGCGGCGCCTGAACTGCCCGTCTGCCCAGCGGCGCCTGAACTGCCCGTCTGCCCAGCGGCGCCTGAACTGCCCGTCTGCCCAGCGGCGCCTGAACTGCCCGTCTGCCCAACGCCGTCTGAACTGTCCGTCTGCCATGAGCCTGCAAAGCCGCCCGTCTGCAATGAGCCTGCAAAGCCGCCCGTCTGCCATGCGCCTACAGAGCCGTCCGCCAGACAGGAGCCGCTAGAGCCGTCCGCCAGACAGGAGCCGCTAGAGCCTTCCGCCAGACCGGATCAGCCAGAGCCTTCCGCCAGACCGGATCAGCCAGAGCCTTCCACCAGACCGGATCAGCCAGAGCCTTCCGCCAGACCGGATCAGCCAGAGCCTTCCGCCAGACCGGATCAGCCAGAGCCTTCCGCCAGACCGGATCAGCCAGAGCCTTCCGCCAGACCGGATCAGCCAGAGCCTTCCGCCAGATCTGACCAGCCAGAGCCGTCAGCCAGCCATGACCAGCCAGAGCCGTCAGCCAGCCATGACCAGCCAGAGCCGTCAGCCAGCCATGACCAGCCAGAGCCGTCAGCCAGCCAGGATCCGCCAGCCAGCCAGGATCCGCCAGCCAGTCCGGAGCTGCCGTCCCTCAGCCCGGAGCTGCCGTCCCTCAGCCCGGAGCTGCCGTCCCTCAGCCCGGAGCTGCCGTCCCTCAGCCCGGAGCTGCCGTCCCTCATCCCGGTGCTGCCCCTTATCCCGGTGCTGCCCCTTATCCCGATGCTGCCCCTTCAGTTAGGTGGGTTTAGTTGGAGGGTGGTCATTGGGTGGGGGATACGGAAGCGGGGAGTGACTATGGTGGTGTGGGGACAGCGTCCAGAGCCGGAGCCACCACCGTGGACAGATGCCCACCCAGACCCTCCCCTAGACTTTTGGTGGTGCGTTCGGAGTACGCACCTTGAGGGGGGGGGTTATGTCACGTTCCTGACCTATTTTTATGTTATTTTGATTATGTTTAGTTGGTCAGGGCGTGAGTTGGGGTGGGCATTGTATGTTGTATGTGTTTGGTTAGTCTATGGGTGTTGTATGTGTATGGGATAGTGTTTGTTAGGTTGTCTAGTTATGTCTATGGCTGCCTAGATTGGGTCTCAATCAGAGACAGCTGTCATTCATTTGTCTCTGATTGGGAGCCATATTTAAGGTAGCCATAGGCAGTAGGCTTTTGTGGGTGTTTGTTACCTGTCTCTGTGTTTGTGTTCTGCACCAGATAGGTCTGTCTCGGTTTTCACGGTTTGTTATTTTGTTATTTGTTAAGTGTTCACGATTATTGTTTAATTAAACATGTTGAGCACTGGCTACGCTGCATTTTGGTCCTCTCCTTCATCCCAAGAAGAAAACCGTTACACCAGCTGATTGTTTGTCACGATGCACGTCATACAACGGGCGGAGAGGAGAGCAGTGACATGTCTCCCAAATGGCACCCTATTCCCTATGCCACCGCACTACTCTTGATCAGGCCTTGTTCAAAAGAAGTGCACTATATAAGCAATAGAGAGTCATTTGGGACGCACATGGTGTAACCTGATTTGAAAGTAGTGACCTTAAACCAACTGCATTAGTTTAACCTCCCCCTCTGTCCCACTGCTCCAGGCCTGTAATGGGATGATGGCTATAGCTATTAGCATGATGAAATAGACAAATAATTGCCTTAAGCTGAGTGCCTGAGCCCCTCTCAAGTGTGGGGGGGCTTCCTGGTGGCTGGTTCTGGCCGTCTTTGATGGTGCAGCTGGCTACGAAAACAATTTAATCTCTTTAATAGAATCTTATTGCACAGACAAAGACACACATAAATACACACACACACACATAAAAACACAAAGACCAAGGATGACAGAGCTGCTAACAGTCTTTGTGATGAAGAAGACGAAAGTAGCATTCCACTCATTTACTCTGCAGGTCATCTCTGATCCTAGTGACTCCGAAGGTCATCTCTGATCCTAGTGACTCCGCAGGTCATCTCTGATCCTCGTGACTCTGCAGGTCATCTCTGATCCTAGTGACTCCGGAGGTCATCTCTGATCCTAGTGACTCCGCAGGTCATCTCTGATCCTAGTGACTCCGCAGGTCATCTCTGATCCTAGTGACTCCGCAGGTCATCTCTGATCCTAGTGACTCCGCAGGTCATCTCTGATCCTAGTGACTCCGCAGGTCATCTCTGATCCTAGTGACTCCGCAGGTCATCTCTGATCCTAGTGACTCCGCAGGTCATCTCTGATCCTAGTGACTCTGCAGGTCATCTCTGATCCTAGTGACTCCGCAGGTCATCTCTGATCCTAGTGACTCTGCAGGTCATCTCTGATCCTAGTGACTCCGCAGGTCATCTCTGATCCTAGTGACTCTGGAGGTCATCTCTGATCCTAGTGACTCTGCAGGTCATCTCTGATCCTAGTGACTCCGCAGGTCATCTCTGATCCTAGTGACTCCGCAGGTCATCTCTGATCCTAGTGACTCTGCAGGTCATCTCTGATCCTAGTGACTCTGCAGGTCATCTCTGATCCTAGTGACTCCGCAGGTCATCTCTGATCCTAGTGACTCTGCAGGTCATCTCTGATCCTAGTGACTCCGCAGGTCATCTCTGATCCTAGTGACTCCGCAGGTCATCTCTGATCCTAGTGACTCCGCAGGTCATCTCTGATCCTAGTGACTCCGCAGGTCATCTCTGATCCTAGTGACTCCGCAGGTCATCTCTGATCCTAGTGACTCCGCAGGTCATCTCTGATCCTAGTGACTCCGCAGGTCATCTCTGATCCTAGTGACTCCGCAGGTCATCTCTGATCCTAGTGACTCCGCAGGTCATCTCTGATCCTAGTGACTCCGCAGGTCATCTCTGATCCTAGTGACTCCGCAGGTCATCTCTGATCCTAGTGACTCCGCAGGTCATCTCTGATCCTAGTGACTCCGCAGGTCATCTCTGATCCTAGTGACTCCGCAGGTCATCTCTGATCCTAGTGACTCCGCAGGTCATCTCTGATCCTAGTGACTCCGATCAGGTCATCTCTGATCCTAGTGACTCCGCAGGTCATCTCTGATCCTAGTGACTCCGCAGGTCATCTCTGATCCTAGTGACTCCGCAGGTCATCTCTGATCCTAGTGACTCCGCAGGTCATCTCTGATCCTAGTGACTCCGCAGGTCATCTCTGATCCTAGTGACTCTGCAGGTCATCTCTGATCCTAGTGACTCCGCAGGTCATCTCTGATCCTAGTGACTCTGGAGGTCATCTCTGATCCTAGTGACTCTGCAGGTCATCTCTGATCCTAGTGACTCCGCAGGTCATCTCTGATCCTAGTGACTCCGCAGGTCATCTCTGATCCTAGTGACTCCGAAGGTCATCTCTGATCCTAGTGACTCCGCAGGTCATCTCTGATCCTAGTGACTCCGCAGGTCATCTCTGATCCTAGTGACTCTGCAGGTCATCTCTGATCCTAGTGACTCTGCAGGTCATCTCTGATCCTAGTGACTCCGCAGGTCATCTCTGATCCTAGTGACTCCGCAGGTCATCTCTGATCCTAGTGACTCTGCAGGTCATCTCTGATCCTAGTGACTCCGCAGGTCATCTCTGATCCTAGTGACTCCGCAGGTCATCTCTGATCCTAGTGACTCCGCAGGTCATCTCTGATCCTAGTGACTCCGCAGGTCATCTCTGATCCTAGTGACTCCGCAGGTCATCTCTGATCCTAGTGACTCTGCAGGTCATCTCTGATCCTAGTGACTCCGCAGGTCATCTCTGATCCTAGTGACTCTGCAGGTCATCTCTGATCCTAGTGACTCCGCAGGTCATCTCTGATCCTAGTGACTCCGCAGGTCATCTCTGATCCTAGTGACTCCGCAGGTCATCTCTGATCCTAGTGACTCTGCAGGTCATCTCTGATCCTAGTGACTCCGCAGGTCATCTCTGATCCTAGTGACTCTGCAGGTCATCTCTGATCCTAGTGACTCTGCAGGTCATCTCTGATCCTAGTGACTCCGCAGGTCATCTCTGATCCTAGTGACTCCGCAGGTCATCTCTGATCCTAGTGACTCTGCAGGTCATCTCTGATCCTAGTGACTCTGGAGGTCATCTCTGATCCTAGTGACTCTGCAGGTCAACTCTGATCCTAGTGACTCTGCAGGTCATCTCTGATCCTAGTGACTCTGGAGGTCATCTCTGATCCTAGTGACTCTGGAGGTCATCTCTGATCCTAGTGACTCTGCAGGTCATCTCTGATCCTAGTGACTCTGCAGGTCATCTCTGATCCTAATTAATTTACTTGATTATAACAGGGTTATTTAAATTGTTTATACTTATATAACTCATATGTACAGTATGATGTGATAATATATAATAAGGATAATAATAATAAATAATAATAATAATAAATAATAATAATAATAAATAATAATAATAAAAAATAATAATAAACCATGATAATAATAATAATAAATAATAAACTATAATAATAAATAATAAACAACAATAATAAACAATTAATAATAATAATAATAATAATAATAATGATGATAATAATAATAATAGTAATAATGATACATAATAATTAATCATAATTAATAATAATAAATAAAAAATGCCATTTAGCAGATGCTGAAATCAAAAGCAATTTACAGTCATGCGTGCATACATTTTAAATATGGGTTTATAAAAATACATTTTAAATATGGGTGGCCCCAGGAATCAAACCCACTGTTCTTGGCGTTGCAAGCACCATGTTCTACTAACTGAACTACAGAGGACCACGTTCTACTAACTACAGAGGACCATGTTCTACTAACTGAACTACAGAGGACCATGTTCTACTAACTGAACTACAGAGGACCATGTTCTACTAACTGAACTACAGAGGACCACGTTCTACTAACTGAACTACAGAGGACCATGTTCTACTAACTGAACTACAGAGGACCATGTTCTACTAACTGAACTACAGAGGACCATGTTCTACTAACTGAACTACAGAGGACCATGTTCTACTAACTGAACTACAGAGGACCATGTTCTACTAACTGAACTACAGAGCACCATGTTCTACTAACTAAACTACAGAGGACCATGTTCTACTAACTGAGCTACAGAGGACCATGTTCTACTAACTGAACTACAGAGCACCATGTTCTACTAACTAAACTACAGAGGACCATGTTCTACTAACTGAACTACAGAGAACCATGTTCTACTAACTGAACTACAGAGGACCAAGTTCTACTAACTACAGAGGACCATGTTCTAGTAACTGAACTACAGAGGACCATGTTCTACTAACTGAACTACAGAGGACCATGTTCTACTAACTACAGAGGACCATGTTCTAGTAACTGAACTACAGAGGACCATGTTCTACTAACTGAACTACAGAGCACCATGTTCTACTAACTGAACTACAGAGGACCATGTTCTACTAACTGAACTACAGAGGACCATGTTCTACTAACTGAACTACAGAGCACCATGTTCTACTAACTAAACTACAGAGGACCATGTTCTACTAACTGAACTACAGAGAACCATGTTCTACTAACTGAACTACAGAGGACCATGTTCTACTAACTACAGAGGACCATGTTCTACTAACTAAACTACAGAGGACCATGTTCTACTAACTGAACTACAGAGGACCATGTTCTACTAACTAAACTACAGAGGACCATGTTCTACTAACTGAACTACAGAGGACCATGTTCTACTAACTGAACTACAGAGGACCAAGTTCTACTAACTACAGAGGACCATGTTCTAGTAACTGAACTACAGAGGACCATGTTCTACTAACTGAACTACAGAGGACCATGTTCTACTAACTACAGAGGACCATGTTCTAGTAACTGAACTACAGAGGACCATGTTCTACTAACTGAACTACAGAGCACCATGTTCTACTAACTGAACTACAGAGGACCATGTTCTACTAACTGAACTACAGAGGACCATGTTCTACTAACTGAACTACAGAGCACCATGTTCTACTAACTAAACTACAGAGGACCATGTTCTACTAACTGAACTACAGAGAACCATGTTCTACTAACTGAACTACAGAGGACCATGTTCTACTAACTACAGAGGACCATGTTCTACTAACTAAACTACAGAGGACCATGTTCTACTAACTGAACTACAGAGAACCATGTTCTACTAACTGAACTACAGAGGACCAAGTTCTACTAACTACAGAGGACCATGTTCTAGTAACTGAACTACAGAGGACCATGTTCTACTAACTGAACTACAGAGGACCATGTTCTACTAACTACAGAGGACCATGTTCTACTAACTGAACTACAGAGCACCATGTTCTACTAACTGAACTACAGAGGACCATGTTCTACTAACTGAACTACAGAGGACCATGTTCTACTAACTGAACTACAGAGCACCATTTTCTACTAACTAAACTACAGAGGACCATGTTCTACTAACTGAACTACAGAGAACCATGTTCTACTAACTGAACTACAGAGGACCATGTTCTACTAACTACAGAGGACCATGTTCTAGTAACTGAACTACAGAGGACCATGTTCTACTAACTGAACTACAGAGGACCATGTTCTACTAACTGAACTACAGAGGACCATGTTCTACTAACTACAGAGGACCATGTTCTACTAACTGAACTACAGAGGACCATGTTCTACTAACTGAACTACAGAGGACCATGTTCTACTAACTGAACTACAGAGCACCATGTTCTACTAACTGACCTACAGAGCACCATGTTCTACTAACTGAACTACAGAGCACCATGTTCTACTAACTAAACTACAGAGGACCATGTTCTACTAACTACAGAGGACCATGTTCTACTAACTGAACTACAGAGCACCATGTTCTACTAACTGACCTACAGAGCACCATGTTCTACTAACTGAACTACAGAGCACCATGTTCTACTAACTAAACTACAGAGGACCATGTTCTACTAACTGAACTACAGAGAACCATGTTCTACTAACTGAACTACAGAGGACCAGGTTCTACTAACTACAGAGGACCATGTTCTAGTAACTGAACTACAGAGGACCATGTTCTACTAACTGAACTACAGAGGACCATGTTCTACTAACTGAACTACAGAGGACCATGTTCTACTAACTGAACTACAGAGCACCATGTTCTACTAACTGACCTACAGAGGACCATGTTCTACTAACTGAACTACAGAGCACCATGTTCTACTAACTAAACTACAGAGGACCATGTTCTACTAACTGAACTACAGAGGACCATGTTCTACTAACTGAACTACAGAGAACCATGTTCTACTAACTGACCTACAGAGGACCATGTTCTACTAACTGAACCTTAGGGGACCATGTTCTACTAACTGAACTACAGAGGACCATGTTCTACTAACTGACCTACAGAGGACCATGTTCTACTAACTGAACTACAGGGGACCATGTTCTACTAACTGAACTACAGAGCACCATGTTCTACTAACTGACCTACAGAGGACCATGTTCTACTAACTGAACTACAGAGGACCATGTTCTACTAACTGAACTACAGAGGACCATGTTCTACTAACTGAACTACAGAGGACCATGTTCTACTAACTGAACTACAGAGGACCATGTTCTACTAACTACAGAGGACCATGTTCTAGTAACTGAACTACAGAGGACCATTTTCTACTAACTGAACTACAGAGGACCATGTTCTACTAACTGAACTACAGAGGACCATGTTCTACTAACTGACCTACAGAGGACCATGTTCTAGTAACTGAACTACAGAGGACCATGTTCTACTAACTGAACTACAGAGGACCATGTTCTACTAACTGAACTACAGAGGACCATGTTCTACTCACTGAAATACAGAGCACCATGTTCTACTAACTGATCTACAGAGGACCATGTTCTACTAACTGAACTACAGAGGACCATGTTCTACTAACTGAACTACAGAGGACCATGTTCTACTAACAGAACTACAGAGGACCATGTTCTACTAACTGAACTACAGAGGACCATGTTCTACTAACTGAACTACAGAGGACCATGTTCTACTAACTGAACTACAGAGGACCATGTTCTACTAACTGAACTACAGAGGACCATGTTCTACTAACTACAGAGGACCATGTTCTACTAACTGAACTACAGAGGACCATGTTCTACTAACTGAACTACAGAGGACCATGTTCTACTAACTGAACTACAGAGGACCATGTTCTACTAACTGAACTACAGAGGACCATGTTCTACTAACTGAACTACAGAGGACCATGTTCTACTAACTGAACTACATGTAGGATCTTGAAGCCAGGGATGATGAGAAGTAAGATGGCGACCAAACAGAGAATAGAAGAATATCATGTAGATTAGCTCATGCTGAAGAAACCGGAGATTGTTGTGATGTGTAGTATGTAGGATGTTGGGACGTGGGCGTTTTACCAGGGTATTTTGAATACAGTCAACAACAAAAAAAACTCTAACAAAAGCTCAGGGGGTTCATGCTACCCCACTGTTTCGAACTATAAATTGACTATCTAAGATATGCCAAACAAATATTCTCCAGCTCAGGACTCCAGTTATGTATTTGGTTCGCTAACGTGCTAGCTTAGTCTCCAGCTCAGGACTCCAGTTATGTATTTGGTTCGCTAACGTGCTAGCTTAGTCTCCAGCTCAGGACTACAGCTATGTATTTGGTTCGCTAACTTGCTAGCTAAGTCTCCAGCTCAGGACTCCAGCTATATATTTGGTTCGCTAACGTGCTAGCTAAGTCTCCAGCTCAGGACTCCAGTTATGTATTTGGTTCGCTAACGTGCTAGCTAAGTCTCCAGCTCAGGACTCCAGTTATGTATTTGGTTCGCTAACTTGCTAGCTAAGTCTCCAGCTCAGGACTCCAGTTATGTATTTGGTTCGCTAACGTGCTAGCTTAGTCTCCAGCTCAGGACTGCAGCTATGTATTTGGTTCGCTAACGTGCTAGCTAAGTCTCCAGCTCAGGACTCCAGCTATGTATTTGGTTCGCTAACGTGCTAGCTAAGTCTCCAGCTCAGGACTCCAGTTATGTATTTGGTTCGCTAACGTGCTAGCTTAGTCTCCAGCTCAGGACTCCAGTTATGTATTTGGTTCGCTAACGTGCTAGCTTAGTCTCCAGCTCAGGACTCCAGCTATGTATTTGGTTCGCTAACGTGCTAGCTAAGTCTCCAGCTCAGGACTACAGCTATGTATTTGGTTCGCTAACGTGCTAGCTAAGTCTCCAGCTCAGGACTCCAGCTATGTATTTGGTTCGCTAACGTGCTAGCTAAGTCTCCAGCTCAGGACTCCAGCTATGTATTTGGTTCGCTAACGTGCTAGCTAAGTCTCCAGCTCAGGACTACAGCTATGTATTTGGTTCCCTAACGTGCTAGCTTAGTCTCCAGCTCAGGACTCCAGCTATGTATTTGGTTCGCTAACTTGCTAGCTTAGTCTCCAGCTCAGGACTCCAGCTATGTATTTGGTTCGCTAACGTGCTAGCTTAGTCTCCAGCTCAGGACTCCAGCTATGTATTTGGTTCGCTAACTTGCTAGCTTAGTCTCCAGCTGAGGACTCCAGCTATGTATTTGGTTCGCTAACTTGCTAGCTAAGTCTCCAGCTCAGGACTACAGCTATGTATTTGGTTCGCTAACTTGCTAGCTTAGTCTCCAGCTCAGGACTCCAGCTATGTATTTGGTTCGCTAACGTGCTAGCTAAGTCTCCAGCTCAGGACTACAGCTATGTATTTGGTTCGCTAACGTGCTAGCTTAGTCTCCAGCTCAGGACTCCAGCTATGTATTTGGTTCGCTAACTTGCTATCTTAGTCTCCAGCTCAGGACTCCAGTTATGTATTTGGTTCGCTAACGTGCTAGCTAAGTCTCCAGCTCAGGACTCCAGCTATGTATTTGGTTCGCTAACGTGCTAGCTAAGTCTCCAGCTCAGGACTCCAGCTATGTATTTGGTTCGCTAACGTGCTAGCTAAGTCTCCAGCTCAGGACTCCAGCTATGTATTTGGTTCGCTAACGTGCTAGCTAAGTCTCCAGCTCAGGACTCCAGCTATGTATTTGGTTCGCTAACGTGCTAGCTAAGTCTCCAGCTCAGGACTCCAGCTATGTATTTGGTTCGCTAACGTGCTAGCTAAGTCTCCAGCTCAGGACTGCAGCTATGTATTTGGTTCGCTAACGTGCTAGCTAAGTCTCCAGCTCAGGACTACAGCTATGTATTTGGTTCGCTAACTTGCTAGCTAAGTCTCCAGCTCAGGACTGCAGCTATGTATTTGGTTCGCTAACGTGCTAGCTAAGTCTCCAGCTCAGGACTGCAGCTATGTATTTGGTTCGCTAACGTGCTAGCTAAGTCTCCAGCTCAGGACTCCAGTTATGTATTTGGTTCGCTAACTTGCTAGCTAAGTCTCCAGCTCAGGACTCCAGTTATGTATTTGGTTCGCTAACGTGCTAGCTAAGTCTCCAGCTCAGGACTGCAGCTATGTATTTGGTTCGCTAACGTGCTAGCTAAGTCTCCAGCTCAGGACTCCAGCTATGTATTTGGTTCGCTAACGTGCTAGCTAAGTCTCCAGCTCAGGACTCCAGCTATGTATTTGGTTCGCTAACTTGCTAGCTTAGTCTCCAGCTCAGGACTCCAGTTATGTATTTGGTTCGCTAACGTGCTAGCTTAGTCTCCAGCTCAGGACTCCAGCTATGTATTTGGTTCGCTAACTTGCTAGCTAAGTCTCCAGCTCAGGACTGCAGCTATGTATTTGGTTCGCTAACGTGCTAGCTAAGTCTCCAGCTCAGGACTACAGCTATGTATTTGGTTCGCTAACTTGCTAGCTAAGTCTCCAGCTCAGGACTGCAGCTATGTATTTGGTTCGCTAACGTGCTAGCTAAGTCTCCAGCTCAGGACTCCAGTTATGTATTTGGTTCGCTAACTTGCTAGCTAAGTCTCCAGCTCAGGACTCCAGTTATGTATTTGGTTCGCTAACTTGCTAGCTAAGTCTCCAGCTCAGGACTCCAGTTATGTATTTGGTTCGCTAACGTGCTAGCTAAGTCTCCAGCTCAGGACTCCAGTTATGTATTTGGTTCGCTAACGTGCTAGCTAAGTCTCCAGCTCAGGACTACAGCTATGTATTTGGTTCGCTAACGTGCTAGCTAAGTCTCCAGCTCAGGACTACAGCTATGTATTTGGTTCGCTAACGTGCTAGCTAAGTCTCCAGCTCAGGACTGCAGCTATGTATTTGGTTCGCTAACGTGCTAGCTTAGTCTCCAGCTCAGGACTACAGCTATGTATTTGGTTCGCTAACGTGCTAGCTTAGTCTCCAGCTCAGGACTCCAGCTATGTATTTGGTTTGCTAACGTGCTAGCTAAGTCTCCAGCTCAGGACTCCAGTTATGTATTTGGTTCGCTAACTTGCTAGCTAAGTCTCCAGCTCAGGACTCCAGTTATGTATTTGGTTCGCTAACTTGCTAGCTAAGTCTCCAGCTCAGGACTCCAGTTATGTATTTGGTTCGCTAACTTGCTAGCTAAGTCTCCAGCTCAGGACTCCAGTTATGTATTTGGTTCGCTAACGTGCTAGCTAAGTCTCCAGCTCAGGACTCCAGTTATGTATTTGGTTCGCTAACGTGCTAGCTAAGTCTCCAGCTCAGGACTCCAGTTATGTATTTGGTTCGCTAACGTGCTAGCTAAGTCTCCAGCTCAGGACTCCAGTTATGTATTTGGTTCGCTAACGTGCTAGCTAAGTCTCCAGACGTCAGGACTATCAAGCTATGTATTTGGTTCGCTAACGTGCTAGACATTCAAGTCTCCAGCTCCAGGACTACAGCTATGTATTTGGTTCGACTAACGTTGCTAGCTAAGTCTCCAGCTCAGGTCTGCAGCTATGTATTTGGTTCGCTAACGTGCTAGCTTAGTCTCCAGCTCAGGACTACAGCTATGTATTTGGTTCGCTAACGTGCTAGCTTAGTCTCCAGCTCAGGACTCCAGCTATGTATTTGGTTTGCTAACGTGCTAGCTAAGTCTCCAGCTCAGGACTCCAGTTATGTATTTGGTTCGCTAACTTGCTAGCTAAGTCTCCAGCTCAGGACTCCAGTTATGTATTTGGTTCGCTAACTTGCTAGCTAAGTCTCCAGCTCAGGACTCCAGTTATGTATTTGGTTCGCTAACTTGCTAGCTAAGTCTCCAGCTCAGGACTCCAGTTATGTATTTGGTTCGCTAACGTGCTAGCTAAGTCTCCAGCTCAGGACTCCAGTTATGTATTTGGTTCGCTAACGTGCTAGCTAAGTCTCCAGCTCAGGACTCCAGTTATGTATTTGGTTCGCTAACGTGCTAGCTAAGTCTCCAGCTCAGGACTACAGCTATGTATTTGGTTCGCTAACGTGCTAGCTAAGTGGCTAGATGTCAACATCAAGCTTCATGGTTACAGCAGAGACATTCAATCCCCTCCTGGATCAACATCCCTGTTGACTAAAATTGTTTAGTGTGAACAACAACAAACCAAAAAAAAAAAACATTTGTAAAGAACAATACAGCTCTTATGTTCACTGCCGGTAATACCGTATAGCCCGGTATGGTAGAGAAGCGGTATGAAGGATACCGTCCATCCCTAGTAAGATGTCAATCTAGTAGTAGAATAAGAGTGTGGTACTTGCAACGCCAAAGGTTGTGGGTTCGATTCCCACGGTGGCCATCCATATGTATATATGTATACACGCATGAGTGTAAGTCTGTTTGGTGGCATATGTTATTATTATATTAATAATAGGTATCCTTACTTGTCATGATTGATAACAGATGAGAGTTATAAATAAGTTATCATTGGACAATCGTTGGATTATTGCACACTCAGCAAACATTAGTAGGCATTTTATTTTATTTACACCAGCATACTGACAGAGGGACAACTTTTTACAGCCATCCATTAGATTGTCCTCTGTTTTAATTTCCAACAGCAGCAGACTTATAACAAACTCAACAAGGTTTTTAGCGAGAGAGACCAAACGTGCATCCCAAATAGCAAGGGTGCTATTTGGGATGCAGAAAAAATACTTCCAAGTAAATAACCTCCCCTCCCAACAACAAATCGGCACCTGGCAGCGGTTTATAAATGTTCACCTATTTGTAGTGTTAGTCATTATCTATACGAGCCGAGAAGACATTACAGTAAACCTTGCCACCGCAGGGCCAGTAACCCAAGTACCTCATCAGCATGTTTGCAGCTGCACACACACAGCACTATGTCACACACACACACACACCACACACACACAACACACACACACTTCGCCAGCCTCTCTGTGGTGACGGTGAGATTTGCTTTCTCATGTTTTAACAAAGGTTTACATCATCCGCAGAGCTACCGATTAGCTGCCAAGAACAAGGGGGATTGTGGGAAAGAAAGAGAGAAAAAGAGAAAGAGGGAGTGAGAGAGAAAGGGAGAGTGAGATAGACAGAGAGAGAGAAAGCAGAGAGAGAGCGAGAGAGAGAGTGAGAGAGCACACAGGGGGACAAACACCTACCTGGAGGTGACAGCATTCCCTCCCCCATATGCCCCCCTAGACACAACTACGACAACATAACCAACAAAAACGGGTCACAACTCCTGCAGCTCTTTCCCACGCTGGGTCTGTACATAGCCAATGGTAGGCTTCGAGGGGACTCCTATGGTAGGTTCACCTATAGCTCATCTCTTGGCAGTAGTACTGTAGACTACTTTATCAATGACCTCAACCCAGAGTCTCTCAGAGTGTTCACAGTCAGTCCACTGACACCCCTATCAGATCACAGAAAAATTACAGTTTACTTGAATCATCAAAGCGAAAGGAACTGAATAACATTAAGAAATGCTATACATGGTGTCACGCCTACTCCCGCTCTTTCCCCCTGGCGCTCAAAGGAGCCAGACTCCCCAGCATTACGCACTCCTGCCACCATCATTACGCACACCTGCATTCATCATTACGCACACCTGCCTTCCCCCCGTCACGCGCATCAGCGATTATTGGACTCAATCACCTCTGTCATTACCTTCCTTATGTCTGGTTCCCCTCTCTGTTCCTTGCTTCAGCATTGATTGTCGTCTGTCTTGGTATACCCGTGTGCTGATGCTCTTCCTGTATCTGTTCCAATTAAATGTGGACTCCCCGTACCTGCTTCTCATCTCTGGTGTCAGTGCCTTGCAAAAGTATTCATCCCCCTTGGCGTTTTTCCAATTTTGTTGCATTACAACCTGTAATTTAAATTGATTCTTATTTGGATTTTACATGATGGACATACACAAAATTGTTCAAATTGGTGAAGTGAAATTTAAAAATATATTATTTTTTCCCAAAAAAATGTAATTAAATAAAGAGCAAAGTAGTACATGCATATGTATTCACCCCCTTTTTTAACCTTTATAAGAGAGAGGGCTGCCCACCAAAACTCACAGACCAGGCAAGGAGGGCATTAATCAGAGAGGCAACAAAGAGACCAAATAAAACCCTGAAGGAGCTGCAAAGCTCCACAGCGGAGATTGGAGTATCTGTCCATAGGACCACTTTAAGCCGTACACTCCACAGAGCTGGGCTTTACGAAAGAGTGGACAGAAAAAAGCCATTGCTTAACTTCTCACGAGTCACCAACCCTGATCCGGTAGCACCCCCACCCCCCCCCCCCCCCCCCACTGAGTAGCATAGCTAGCATAGCGTCACAAGTAACTTGTAGCATCTAAATATCATTAAATCACAAGTCCAAGACACCAGATGAAAGATACAGGTCTTGTGAATAAAGCCACCATTTCAGATTTTTTAAATGTTTTACAGGGAAGACACAATATGTAAATCTATTAGCTAACCACGTTAGCAAAGGACACGATTTTTTTACTCCCAATAGTTTTTCCCTGCGTCAGTAGCTATCACTAATTCGACTAAATAAAAATATATATAGCCACTAACCAAGAAACAACTTCATAAGATGACAGTCTGATAACATATTTATGGTATAGCATAGTTTTTTTTGGGAAAAATGTGCATTTTTCAGGTATAAATCACAGTTCTACATTGCAGCTGCAATCTGAAATAGTGCTGACCCAGCCAGAACAATTACAGAGACCAACGTCATATAACGAATTACTCATCTTAAAACATTTCAGAAAAATACACAGCGTACAGATATTGAAAGCCCAACATCTGGTGAATCCAAACAATATTTCAGATTTATTAAATGTTTTATAACGAAAACAAAATGTAGCGCTAAATTAGCATAGCTATACCAGGCAGATTCGGCTAGGCGCCCACGGCCAGTTCACATGCACAACAGATATGATATAACATCGTAAATTGGGTCTTACTATGGCTGATCTTTCATCAGAATGTTGATCAAAGTGTCCTTTGTCAAGATGAGTCGTTGGTTCCGTTCAGAATTGTTCCTTTCCCACTCCATTTAGCACAGGTACTGGTCGAGTGGCACGGATCTCTCAAACGTAAATAAAATCAGACAACGGAACACCACAAAACTCCCGAAAAAATTCAAATAATCTGATTAAACTATATTGAAAAAACATACATTACGATGATATGGTCACATGTATCAAACAAAATTCGACACGGAGATAGTTTTCATCCATAACGCCAGCAAAACAGTACACAATCGCAGCTCCAACTCGTGCGAATCAGAAAACAGGAAGTTGTCGGTCACGCCAAAGAAATAGGTCTTATTTCACGTCAGTACCAGATAAACAAAGAATTTCTCCTCTGACGTCCTCTTGACACCCAGAGGAAGGCGAATGAAGTGTGTTTCTGGTCATAGGGGTCATGACCATATATAGGCAGAGCGTTGAAGCGAGCATAGACTTCTTGCATTCTACTTCTTGGTCAGGGAAAGTGCTGTCAAATGACTTGTGTATCACTCAGAGACAAAATTGAAACGGTTTTAGAAACTAGAGATTGTTTTCTTTCCAATGGTATTATTTATATGCATATAGTAAGAGCAATAATTGAATAAGAGGCAGTTTAATCTGTAGAGCAAATTATGCTAATGGAAAAATAGCACCCCCTGTATTCTCAAGAAGTTAAAGAAAAAAATAAGCAAATACATTTGGTGTTCACCAAAAGGCATGTGGGAGACTCCCCAAACATATGGAAGAAGGTGCTCTGGTCAGATGAGACTAAAATTGGGCTTTTTGGCCATCAAGGAAAACGCTGTCTGGCACAAACCCAACACCTCTCATCACCCCGAGAACACCATCTCCACAATGAAGCATGGTGGTGGCAGCATCATGCTGTGGGGATGTTTTTCCATCGGCAGGGACTGGGAAACTGGTCAGAATTGGATGATGGATGGTCCTAAAAACAGGGAAATTCTTGAGGGAAACCTGTTTCGGTCTTCCAGAGATTTGAGACTGGAACGGAGGTTCACCTTCCAGCAGGACAATGACCCTAAGCATACTGCTAAAGCAACAATCGAGTGGTTTAAGGGGAAACATTTAAATGTCTTGGGATGGCCTAGTCAAAGCCCAGACCTCAATCCAATTGAGAATCTGTGCTATGATTGCTGTACACCAGCAGAACCCATCCGACTTGAAGGAGCTGGAGCAGTTTTGCCTTGAATAATGGGGAAAAAATCCCAGTGGCTAGATGTGCCAAGCTTATAGAGACATACCCCAAGAGACTTGCAGCTGTAATTGCTGCAAAAGGTGTCTCTACAAGGTATTTACTTTTTTTGGGGGGGTGAATAGTTATGCACGCTCAAGTTCTGTTTTTTGTGTTATTTCTTGTTTGTTTCACAATAAAAAAATATTTTGCATCTTCAAAGTGGTAGGCATGTTGTGTAAATAAAATTATATAAACCCCCCAAAAATCAATTTTAATTCCAGGTTGTAAGGCAACAAAATAGGAAAAATGCCAAGGGGGTGAATACTTTCGCAAGCCATTGTATATGTCTGATTCTCCGCTCTGTTCCTTGCTTCAGCATTGATTGTCGTCTGTCTTGGTATACCCGTGTGCTGATGCTCTTCCTGTATCTGTTCCAATTAAATGTTGACTCCCCGTACCTGCTTCTCATCTCTGGTTTCAGGCCTTACAGATGGAAGGAAAATAGTGTGGAAATCTACCAAAAAACAATTAGGCAACAACAAATTCAATCCCTTCTAGACAATTTCCTGGACAAAAGGTTTCACTGTAATAGTGAAGGTGTAAACTTGGAAGTTAACCTAAACAGTATATTTGACCTCGCAGCTTCTCTATCAAATCTAAAAATGTCAAGCAGACAACCTAAAAAAAAGTAATAAAACAATGACAAATGGTTTGATGAAGAATGCAAAACACCTAAGAAAGAAATTGAGAAACCTGTTCAACCAAAAACATAGACCCAGAAAGACCTGAGCCTACACCTTCACTATGGTGAATCACTAAAACAATACAGAAATACAGAAAAAGGAACGTCAGAAATCAGCTTAACAATGTACTGAGCAAATGTCAAATTGGCTTTTTACCAAATTACCATACGACAGACCACACACCCTAATTACCATACGACAGACCACACACCCTAATTGACAAACAAACCAAAACAAAGGCAAAGTCTTCTCAAGCGTCGTGGATTTCTAAAAATCTTTCCAGTCAATCTGGCATGAGGGCCTGCTATACAAATTGATGGAAAGTGGTGTTCGGGGTAAAACATACATTATTAAAATCCATGTACACAAACAAGTGTGTGGTTAAAATTGGCCAAAACAAACCACACATTTCTTTCCACAAGGCCGGAGGGTGAGACAGGGATGCAGCTTAAGCCCCTCCCTCTTCAACATATCTCAAACTGGGGAGGGCACTAGAACAGTCTGCAGCACTGGGCCTCACCCTACTAGAATCTGAAGTCAAATGTCTACTGTTTGCTGATGATCTGGTGCTTCTGTCCCCAACCATGGAGAGCCTACAGCAGCACCTAGAACTTCTGCACAGATTCTGTCAAACCTGGGCCCTGAAAGTCAATCTCAGTAAGACAAAAATAATGGTGTTCCAAAAAAGGTCCAGTTGACAGGACCACGAATACAAATTCCATCTAGACACAGTTGCCCTAGAGCGCACAAAAAAAACTATACATACCTCGGCTTAAACATCAGCGCCACAGGTAACTTCCACAAGGCTGTGAATGATCTGAGAGACAAGCAAGAAAGGCCTTCTATGCCATCAAAATGAGGATCTAGCTAAAAAATACTTGAATCAGTTATAGAACCCATTGCCCTTTATGGTTGTGAGGTCTGGGGTCCGCTCACCAACCAAGAACTAACTAAATGGGACAAACACCAAATTGAGACTGTGCTTGCAAAATTCTCCAAAAATATCCTCCGTGTACAAAGTAAAACACCAAATAATGCATGCAGAGCACAATTAGGCCGATACCCGCTAATGATCAAAATCCAGAAAAGAGACATTAAATTCTACAACCACCTAAAAGGAGAGTGATTCCCAAACCTTCCATAAAAAAGCCATCACATACAGAGAGATGAACCTGGAGAAGAGTCCCCTCAGCCAGCTGGTTCTGTTCACAAAGCAGAGCCCCAAAGAGCCCCTCTGTGGGGTCTGTTTGTGAACCGAACCAGCTGGCTGAGGGGACTCTTCTCCAGGTTCATCTCTCTGTAGGTGAGGGCTCTGAGGGGACTCTTCTCCAGGTTCATCTCTCTGTAGGTGAGCGCTCTGAGGGGACTCTTCTCCAGGTTAATCTCTCTGTAGGTGAGGGCTCTGAGGGGAACTCTTCTCCAGGTTCATCTCTCTGTAGGTGAGGGCTCTGAGGGGACTCTTCTCCAGGTTCATCTCTCTGTAGGTGAGGGCTCTGAGGGGACTCTTCTCTAGGTTCATCTCTCTATAGGTGAGCGCTCTGAGGGGACTCTTCTCCAGGTTCATCTCTCTGTAGGTGAGGGCTCTGAGGGGAACTCTTCTCCAGGTTCATCTCTCTGTAGGTGAGGGCTCTGAGGGGACTCTTCTCTAGGTTCATCTCTCTGTAGGTGAGGGCTCTGAGGGGGACTCTTCTCCAGGTTCATCTCTCTGTAGGTGAGGGCTCTGAGGGGACTCTTCTCTAGGTTCATCTCTCTGTAGGTGAGGGCTCTGAGGGGACTCTTCTCTAGGTTCATCTCTCTGTAGGTGAGGGCTCTGACTCTTCTCCAGGTTCATCTCTCTGTAGGTGAGGGCTCTGAGGGGACTCTTCTCCAGGTTCATCTCTCTGTAGGTGAGGGCTCTGAGGGGACTCTTCTCTAGGTTCATCTCTCTGTAGGTGAGGGCTCTGAGGGGACTCTTCTCTAGGTGCATCTCTCTGTAGGTGAGGGCTCTGAGGGGACTCTTCTCTAGGTTCATCTCTCTGTAGGTGAGGGCCTTGTGGTGGAATATGTGAGCATCACTTCCTTTTAGGTGGTTGTAGCATGGAACAGCTCTTTTCTGGGTGTTGCTAACTAGCAGGTACAGTCCTGATTCTGCTGTGCATGCATTGTTTGGGGTTTTGCGTTGTATATAAATTCTATTTTTGCAGAATGAAGAGGCTCTGCGTGTTTGACTCCAGACCTCACAACCGTAGAGGGCAATGGCTTTGACAACTGATTCAAGTATTTTTTTGCCAGATCCTAATTCTAAGTTCCTTTTGATGGCATAGAAGGCCCTTCTTGCCTTGTCTCTTAGATCGTTCACAGCTTTTTGGAAGTTTCCTGTGGTGTTGATGTTTAGGCTGAGGCTGAGGCAGGTGTAAATCTTTGTGTGCTCTAGGGTGACAGTGTCTAGATAGAATTTGTATTTGTTGTCTTGGCTACTGGACCTTTTTTGGAGCACCATTATTTTTGTCTTACTGAGATTTACTGTCACGGCCCAGGTCTGACTGAATCTGTGTAGAAGATCTAGGTGCTGCTGTAGGCCCTCCTTGGTTGGGGACAATCACCAGATCATCAGCAAATAGTAGACAATATATTTTTCTCTCCCTCTCTATCTTTAACACACAATATAATTCACCAGCACTCTTGCTCAACAGTCAAACTCTCAACGCCTCTCAAAGCATACACAGCGCAAACATGTGTTTTTCTTTCCCTCTTTTCCCTGAGCTGTTTTTCCTCATGCCTAATGCACAACCCTCCTCAACCCCTAG
>NC_092092.1:1600053-1635053 GCF_045679555.1 Salvelinus alpinus
AGAGAGAGAGACTTGGATTCTGTCGCAAGGATTTATGTGGGATACTCCACTCCATCAAACAAACCCTTCACTCCGCATCAAAACTACCAACCTAAAACCTTGATTATGGACAGAATTACCTTGAAGGATTCTTACTACCAAGGACTATCAACAACAACTAAAAATCTAACAAACCAAAACCTGCAGAAGAAACACAGCAGAACCTGGAAATACCATCCAACACGGAGTAATGTTCCGTTTCAACCTACTTCTGAAGCCAACAAGTAAAAGAAGACAATCTCTAGGTAATATTGTTATATAACGCTTAGTAAATAAGGTGACTAAAGGAGTGTGAAGTCAGATGTGTGGAAAACTCTTGAGCCCAACATTGGCAGGAGAGTTTTCACAGGCCCTCCGACCCAAATCCTTTGAAGCCCCAATGGCTTATCCCTGCCCAGAGGTCATTTACAATACAGTACCCCTTGGATATTAAAAATAACACTGCACGGAATAAGTACTAAAAAAAAAGCTGCTCAGGGACAATCCAGAGACACTGTTTGCTGACTGCTACAAAGAGGGGAAGGTGAGCAACTTAATTCTCCACACAGACCATCCCCTGGCATGGCACAGTGCTGTACGAGCACACTACCCCATGGCAAGAGAGAGGGTATTGGCCCAGGGAGGAAACTCAGACTACTACGCACATTGAGGACCATGACACTGAAACAACCTCTGTCAACGTGTACACGTCTGAAACAGTATGGTGCAGGGCATCCTCATGCAGTTTCAGCAGGACTTTTACAGAATCAAAGACAGCACACAGCAGGTTAATCTTTCTCTCGGTGACGACTCCCTCATCCTGAGACTGATCACACCTCTTCCTCAAACTGCCCTGCAGATGAGCAGCTCCCCCCCCCCAGCAATGAACAGACCCAAGTCCCACAAATGCACTGCTCCTCCATAGAGCCCCACAGTAGAGATGTCATAATACCCATAAAACCTAGCAGTCAAACAGGGAAATGGGTCCAATCATTTTTCCACCATTCATTTTTTTTTCCATAGGGAATTTTAGAAACACTAAATATAATGGATGTTTTGTGTAGGCTTTACCTTGGCGTGACGTTTTCATAACCACGTAAATCTCTTGGACAATATAACGTGACTTTTTTATCAATATATTCGGCTCTATTTACTCTCAGGTTAGCATCAGGTTAGCATCAAAGTAGACATCATGCAAGACTACAAGTCCCAGCATGCTCCTGCACCTCATCTCTAGCTGACACCTTTGCTAACAGGTATGTTGTCCATTTAAAACTTGCACAAGACAGTTCACAGAATTGTCATTTTAAAGAAATATAGCCAATTAATGAATTACAAAATGTTGCTAACGTTAAATAGTTAATCCAGAGATTCTTTGCCTCGATTCGACAGTCTCGTCCAGATAATCATGGCATTTGTAGTTCTTTATGATAGAACACATTAGCAGCTAACTAGATTTGGTTTTGGGGGGGGGGTAAATGCAGGTGAATATATTGATCAAAGTCACCTTGGCTTAGAGGGATTTACACAAGGTCAGAGGTCATCTGCCTTTGGCCTAAAGAGCATGAACCCAGAATTGCTCAAAGAAATCGGAAATACAGACATTGTCATCCTACAAGAAACATGGTATAGAGGAGACGGATCCACTGGTTGCCCTCTAGGTTACAGAGAGCTGGTAGTCCCATCCACCACACTACCAGGTGGGTGGTATAGAGGAGACAGACCCACTGGTTGCCCTCTAGGTTACAGAGAGCTGGTAGTCCCATCCACCAAACTACCAGGTGGGTGGTATAGAGGAGACAGACCCACTGGTTGTCCTCTAGGTTACAGAGAGCTGGTAGTCCCATCCACCACACTACCAGGTGGGTGGTATAGAGGAGACGGACCCACTGGTTGTCCTCTAGGTTACAGAGAGCTGGTAGTCCCATCCACCACACTACCAGGTGGGTGGTATAGAGGAGACAGACCCACTGGTTGCCTTCTAGGTTACAGAGAGCTGGTAGTCCCATCCACCAAACTACCAGGTGGGTGGTATAGAGGAGACAGACCCACTGGTTGTCCTCTAGGTTACAGAGAGCTGGTAGTCCCATCCACCACACTACCAGGTGGGTGGTATAGAGGAGATCGACCCACTGGTTGCCCTCTAGGTTACAGAGAGCTGGTAGTCCCATCCACCACACTACCAGGTGGGTGGTATATAGGAGACAGACCCACTGGTTGTCCTCTAGGTTACAGAGAGCTGGTAGTCCCATCCACCACACTACCAGGTGGGTGGTATAGAGGAGACGGACCCACTGGTTGTCCTCTAGGTTACAGAGAGCTGGTAGTCCCATCCACCACACTACCAGGTGTGAAACAGGGAAGAGACTCATGGAGGTATGCTAATTTTGTATATAGCATTTTTTTACATTTACATTTTTAGTCATTTAGCAGATGCTCTTATCCAGAGCGACTTACAGTAGAGTGCATACATTTTATAAAAATTTTACATACTGAGACAAGGATATCCTGTAAACTGGAAACCACACACCCTGAGGCTGCATTCATCGTAGCTGGGGATTTTAACAAGGCTAATCTAAAAACAAAACTCCCTAAATTCTATCAGCACATCGATTGTCCGACCAGGGCTGGCAGAACTCTGGACCATTGTTATACTAACTTCCGCGACGCATATAAGGCCCTCCCCCGCCCTCCTTTCGGAAAAGCTGACCACGACTCCATTTTGTTGATTCCAGCCTACAAACAGAAATTAAAACTACAAGCTCCCGCGCTCAGGTCTGTTCAACGCTGGTCCGACCAATCTGAATCCACGCTTCAAGACTGCTTTGATCACGCGGATTGGAATATGTTCCGCACGGCGTCCAACAACAACAATGATGAATATGCAGATTCGGTGAGCGAGTTCATTAGGAAGTGCATTGACGATGTCGTACCCAGAGCAACGATTAAAACATTCCCAAACCAGAAACCGTGGATTAACGGCAGCATTCGCGTGAAACTGAAAGCGCGAACCACTGCTTTTAACCAGGGCAAGGTGACCGGAAACATGACCGAATACACACAGTGTAGCTATTCTCTCCGCAAGGCTATCAAACAGGCTAAGTCCCAGTACAGAGACAAAATTGAATCGCAATTCAACAGCTCAGACACAAGGGGTATGTGGCAGGGTCTACAGTCTATCACGGATTACAAAAAGAAAAGCAGCCCCGTCGCGGATCAGGATGTCTTGCTCCCAGACAGGCTAAATACCTTTTTTGCCCGCTTTGAGGATAATACAGTGCCACTGACACGGCCCACTACCAAAACCTGCGGGCTCTCCTTCACTGCAGCCGAGGTGAGTAAAACATTTAAACGTGTTAACCCTCGCAAGGCTGCAGGCCCAGACGGCATTCCCAGCCGCGTCCTCAGAGCATGCGCAGACCAGCTGGCTGGTGTGTTTACGGACATATTCAATCAATCCTTAGCCCAGTCTGCTGTTCCCACATGCTTCAAGAGGGCCACCATTGTTCCTGTTCCCAAGAAAGCTAAGGTAACTGAGCTAAACGACTACCGCCCCGTAGCACTCACTTCCGTCATCATGAAGTGCTTTGAGAGACTAGTCAAGGACCATATCACCTCCACCCTACCGGACACCCTAGACCCACTCCAATTTGCTTACCGACCCAATAGGTCCACAGACGACGCAATCGCAACCACACTGCACACTGCCCTAACCCATCTGGACAAGAGGAATACCTATGTGAGAATGCTGTTCATCGACTACAGCTCAGCATTTAACACCATAGTACCCTCCAAACTCGTCATCAAGCTCGAGACCCTGGGCCTCGACCCCGCCCTGTGCAACTGGGTCCTGGACTTCCTGACGGGCCGCCCCCAGGTGGTGAGGGTAGGTAACAACATCTCCACCCCGCTGATCCTCAACACTGGGGCCCCACAAGGGTGCGTTCTGAGCCCTCTCCTGTACTCCCTGTTCACCCACGACTGCGTGGCCATGCACGCCTCCAACTCAATCATCAAGTTTGCGGACGACACTACAGTGGTAGGCTTGATTACCAACAACGACGAGACGGCCTACAGGGAGGAGGTGAGGGCCCTCGGAGTGTGGTGTCAGGAAAATAACCTCACACTCAACGTCAACAAAACAAAGGAGATGATTGTGGACTTCAGGAAACAGCAGAGGGAGCTCCCCCCTATCCACATCGACGGGTCAGTAGTGGAGAAGGTGGAAAGTTTTAAGTTCCTCGGTGTACACATCACGGACAAACTGAATTGGTCCACCCACACAGACAGCGTTGTGAAGAAGGCGCAGCAGCGCCTCTTCAACCTCAGGAGGCTGAAGGAATTCGGCTTGTCACCAAAAGCACTCACAAACTTCTACAGATGCACAATCGAGAGCATCCTGTCGGGCTGTATCACCGCCTGGTACGGCAACTGCTCCGCACACAACCGTAAGGCTCTCCAGAGGGTAGTGAGGTCGGCAGAACGCATCACCCGGGGCAAACTACCTGCCCTCCAGGACACCTACACCACCCGATGTCACAGGAAGGCCATAAAGATCATCAAGGACAACAACCACCCAAGCCACTACCTGTTCACCCCGCTATCATCCAGAAGGCGAGGTCAGTACAGGTGCATCCAAGCAGGGACCGAGAGACTGAAAAACAGCTTCTATCTCAAGGCCATCAGACTGTTAAACAGCCACCACTAACATTTAGCGGCCGCTGCCAACAAACTGACTCAGCTCCAGCCACCTTAAAAATGGGAATTGATGGAAATTATGTAAAAATGTACCACCAGCCACTTTAAACAATGCCACCTAATATAATGTTTACATACCCTACATTACACATCTCTTATGTATATGTATATACTGTACTCTATATCATCTACTGCATCTTGCCATCTTATGTAACACATGGACCACTAGCCACTTTAAACTATGCCACTTTATGTTTACATACCCTACAGTACTCATCTCATAGGTATATACCGTACTCTATACCATCTACTGCACCTTGCCTATGCCGTCTGTACCATCACTCATTCATATATCTTTATGTACATATTCTTTATCCCTTTACACTTGCGTGTATAAGGTAGTAGTTGCGGAATTGTTAGGTTAGATTACTTGTTGTTATTACTGCATTGTCGGAACTAGAAGCACAAGCATTTCGCTACACTCGCATTAACATCTGCTAACCATGTGTATGTGACTAATAAATTTGATTTGATTTGATTTGATATCCCTACCGGCCAAACCCTCCCTAACCCGGACGACGCTATGCCAATTGTGCGTCGCCCCACGGATCTCCCGGTTGCGGCCGGCTGCGACAGAGCCTGGGCGCGAACCCAGAGACTCTGGTGACGCAGCTAGCACTGCGATGCAGTGCCCTAGGCCACTGCGCCACCCGATAGCACCCATTATATTAAATTAATCAAAACAGGAGCATTTTACATCTGGCTAGGAAATTATCCCCCCCCCAATAGAATCCCCAAATCTTTAACGATGACAGCTTCTCCATCCTAGAGGATAAACCATTTCCAGGCCCAGGGGTACTAGTCTGTTGCGAATGGACAAGAACCTGATACTCTCAGCCCAAAAGGGAACAAACCCATACAGTACCTGTCAAAAGTTTGGACACACCTACTCGATCCAGGGTTTTTCTTTCTTTTTTTCTTTTTTTACATTATAGAATAATAGTGAAGACATCAAAACTATGAAATAACACATTTGTAGTAACCAAAAACATAAACAATTTTGAAAGTTTCTTCAAGTGCAGTCGCAAAAACTATCAAACGCTATGATGAAACTGGCTCTCATGAGGAAGACCGAGTTACCTCTGCTGCAGAGGATAAATTCATTAGAGTTACCAGCCTCAGAAATTGCAGCCCAAATAAATGCTTCACAGAGTTCAATTAACAGACACATCTCAACATCAACTGTTCAGAGGAGACTGTGTGAATCAGGCCTTCATGGTCGATTTGCTGCAAAGAAACCACTACTAAAGGACACCAATAAGAAGAAGAGACTTGCTTGGGCCAAGAAACACGAGCAATGGACATTAGACCTGTGGAAATCTGTCCTTTGGTCTGATGAGTCCAAATTTGAGATTTTTGGTTCCAACCGCCGTGTCTTTGTGAGACGCAGAGTAGGTGAACCGATGATCTCCGCATGTGTGGTTCCCACCGTGAAGCATGGAGGAGGAGGTGTGATTGTGTAGGTGCTTTGCTTTGCTGGTGACACTGTCAGTGATTTACTTAGAATTTAAAGACACACTTAACCAGCATGGCTACCACAGCATTCTGCAGCGATATGCCCATCCCATCTGGTTTGAGCTTAGTGGGACTATCATTTGTTTTTCAACAGGACAATGACCCAACACACCTCCAGGCAGTGTAAGGGCTATTTTACCAAGACGGAGAGTGATGGAGTGCTGCATCAGATGACCTGGCCTCCACAATCACCCGACCTCAACCCAATTGAGATGGTTCGGGATGAGTTGGACCGCAGAGTGAAGGACAAGCAGCCAACAAGTGCTCAGCATATGTGAGAACTCCTTCAAGACTGTTGGAAAAGCATTCCAGGTGAAGCTGGTTGGGAGAATTCCAAGAGTGTGCAAAGCTGTCATCAAGGCAAAGGGGGGCTACTTTGAAGAATGTAAAGTATATTTTGATTTGTTTTAACACTTTTTTGGTTACTACATGATTCCATGTGTGTTATTTCATAGTTTTGATGTCTCACTATTATTCTACAATGTAGAAATAAAGATAACCCTTTGAATGAGTAGTTGTGTCCAAACTTTTGACTGGTACTGTACATATATTAATGTTGAGATGATATAGTGTGGATGACATTTGAATGGAATTGATGGAGAGAGAACGACTACTCTGTTCTCGGTGCTCTCTACGACCTGTGGTCGTCCTCTCTCTACGACCTGTGGTCTTCCTCTCTCTACGACCTGTGGTCGTCCTCTCTCTAAGACCTGTGGTCTTCCTCTCTCTACGACCTGTGGTCTTCCTCTCTCTAAGACCTGTGGTCTTCCTCTCTCTAAGACCTGTGGTCTTCCTCTCTCTACGATCTGTGGTCTTCCTCTCTCTACGACCTGTGGTCTTCCTCTCTCTACGACCTGTGGTCTTGCTCTCTACGACCTGTGGTCTTGCTCTCTCTACGACCTGTGGTCTTGCTCTCTCTCTACGACCTGTGGTCGTCCTCTCTCTAAGACCTGTGGTCTTCCTCTCTCTACGATCTGTGGTCTTCCTCGCTCTACGACCTGTGGTCTTGCTCTCTCTACGACCTGTGGTCTTCCGCTCTCTCTCTACGACCTGTGGTCTTGCTCTCTCTCTACGACCTGTGGTCTTCCTCTCTCTAAGACCTGTGGTCTTCCTCTCTCTACGATCTGTGGTCTTCCTCTCTCTACGACCTGTGGTCTTCCTCTCTCTACGACCTGTGGTCTTCCTCTCTCTACGACCTGTGGTCTTGCTCTCTCTACGACCTGTGGTCTTCCTCTCTCTACGACCTGTGGTCTTGCTCTCTCTCTACGACCTGTGGTCTTGCTCTCTCTACGACCTGTGGTCTTGCTCCTCTCTCTACGACCTGTGGTCGTCCTCTCTCTAAGACCTGTGGTCTTCCTCTCTCTACGACCTGTGGTCTTCCTCTCTCTACGACCTGTGGTCTTCCGCTCTCTCTACGACCTGTGGTCTTCCTCTCTCTACGACCTGTGGTCTTCCTCTCTCTACGACCTGTGGTCTTGCTCTCTCTAAGACCTGAGCTAGTAAAGCCTTTTCAACAGTTCAAAGGAAATCAAAAGATGATAGATGCATTATGAACTACCCTCCATACTGAGATGTCTGTCCCAACCCTGAGCGTTTATGATTGATCATGCAGAGAGCAGAAAGAAGGACGTAGAGAAGCCAGATTTAGACATCACATATAATTTAACAGTTCCATTTCACGTCATGCTGTTCTTAGAAATAATTTATAATAATTCACTGGTTTCTCACAGTTAACCAGAGAAAAGGTTTTGTGTGGGAAAGTTCAGTAAATCTCAGTAACCCGGTTCACGCTATTCAACCCTAGTTGAGGGAGAGAGAGAGAGAGAGAGAGGCTCTCTCCTCACTTTCCCCAGGACTTCCTGTGTGGCCTAGAGGTCAGGGGTTAGACGGCTGCAAAGAAGTAACCAACCTAATAAAGGCACGCGTTGCCAGCTCTTGGAGGTGTGTGTGTGTTACCAGCTCTTGGAGGTGTGTGTGTGTTACCAGCTCTTGGAGGTGTGTGTGTGTGTTGCCAGCTCTTGGAGGTGTGTGTGTGTGTGTTGCCAGCTCTTGGAGGTGTGTGTGTGTGTTGCCAGCTCTTGGAGGTGTGTGGTGTGTGTGTGTGTGTGTGTGTGTGTGTGTGTGTGTGTGTGTGTGTGTGTGTGTGTGTGTGTGTGTGTGTGTGTGTGTGTGTGTGTGTGTGTGTGTGTGTGTGTGTGTGTGTGTGTGTGTGTGTGTGTGTGTGTGTGTTGCCAGCTCTTGGAGGTGTGTGTGTGTTGCCAGCTCTTGGAGGTGTGTGTATCGCTTTTAAATATTATTAAACTAGTTTTGTCATGCAGGGGTGCACTTTTTGCTAGGGACATGACCCCCCACTTCCTGAAATTAGTTTTTTTCCCCCCCAACACACACACACACACACACACACACACACACACACACTTTTATTATAGCACTGTGATACAATAAAAGTGAATAGGCTGTTTGGCAGTTTCAGTCGGCTGGATTTAGGATTGCGCGGACACAACAGAGCATTCAGACAGCTTCTGAAAGGCAGAGAGATGAACAGAGGCAACTGCTGTCTCTGTGTTGCTCTTCTTCTCTGTTGTAAAAGCAAGCAGAGCAGAAACTGGCTACTCTTTTATTTGACTGATGCAGCTGGCAAGATAACAGCTGTTTGACATAACAGAAAAAAAGGTTTTAGTCCTAGTGATGAGCTTCTATTGTAACTGACATTGTTTCATTAGTTAATGTTTCATCCCCTCTAGACTGAAGTTCTGTCTGAAGTGGAAGGGAAGACCAGCCTACGGAGCTCAGGTGATATTTTGCAGTATATTATAAAAATGAGTAAATGGATACGAAGTTCCATCTTGAGTTGATGGGTAGATCTACAGTCTGGGATCTGGGAATTATGGGCATTTAAATTATTAAACCATTAATCCTATTCTTGGATAATATAATGTATAAATGTACACCATGGTACTTCGTTGTCATACCTCATCTGAACAGGATCAGATGGTAACAGCGGTCTCATCAGGGTCAAGCAGCCAGGGAAGACCAGTCTGTGATGGTGCTGAGGTCAGGCAGCCAGGGAAGACCAGTCTGTGATGGAGCTGAGGTCAAGCAGTCAGGGAAGACCAGTCTGTGATGGAGCTGAGGTCAAGCAGTCAGGGAAGACCAGTCTGTGATGGAGCTGAGGTCAAGCAGTCAGGGAAGACCAGTCTGTGATGGTGCTGAGGTCAAGCAACCAGCGAAGACCAGTCTGTGATGGTGCTGAGGTCAAGCAGCCAGGGAAGACCAGTCTGTGATGGTTCTGAGGTCAAGCAGCCAGCGAAGACCAGTCTGTGATGGTTCTGAGATCAAGCAGCCAGGGAAGACCAGTCTGTGATGGTTCTGAGGTCAAGCAGCCAGGGAAGACCAGTCTGTGATGGTTCTGAGGTCAAGCAGTCAGGGAAGACCAGTCTGTGATGGTTCTGAGGTCAAGCAGCCAGGGAAGACCAGTCTGTGATGGAGCTGAGGTCAAGCAGCCAGGGAAGACCAGTCTGTGATGGTGCTGAGGTCAAGCAACCAGCGAAGATCAGTCTGTGATGGTTCGGAGGTCAAGCAGCCAGGGAAGACCAGTCTGTGATGGTTCGGAGGTCAAGCAGTCAGGGAAGACCAGTCTGTGATGGTGCTGAGGTCAGGGAAGACCAGTCTGTGATGGTGCTGAGGTCAAGCAACCAGGGAAGACCAGTATGTGATGGTGCTGAGGTCAAGCAGCCAGGGAAGACGAGTCTGTGATGGTGCTGAGGTCAAGCAACCAGGGAAGACCAGTCTGTGATGGTTCTGAGGTCAAGCAGTCAGGGAAGACCAGTCTGTGATGGTGCTGAGGTCAGGCAGCCAGGGAAGACCCGTCTGTGAGGGTTCTGAGGTAAACATTTCCAGATACAACACTTTATTCTCTCTGCATGAAGCTTGAAAGATTGAAACTCTTTTAAAAGCAGTCTGACAAACTTCTAAAGTTGATTTAGAAACTGTATCAAGACTTGATAGAGACTTGATGTGATGACACAAAACATAAACAACTAAAATGTGAGGAAGACCTGGGAGACGCTATTGATGATGATGAAGGTATACAGATATGTTAGAATGCCCATGTTAGAATGCCCATGTTAGAATGCCCATGTTAGAATGCCCATGTTAGAATGCCCATGTTAGAATGCCCATGTCAGAATGCCCATGTTAGAATGCCCATGTTAGAATGCCCATGTTAGAATGCCCATGTTAGAATGCCCATGTTAGAATGCCCATGTTAGAATGTCCATGTTAGAATGCCCATGTTAGAATGCCCATGTTAGAATGCCCATGTTAGAATGCCCATGTTAGAATGCCCATGTCAGAATGCCCATGTTAGAATGCCCATGTTAGAATGCCCATGTTAGAATGCCCATGTTAGAATGCCCATGTTAGAATGCCCATGTTAGAATGCCCATGTTAGAATGCCCATGTTAGAATGCCCATGTTAGAATGCTCATGCCCAGAATGCTCATGTTAGAATGCCCATGTTAGAATGCTCATGTTAGAATGCCCATGTTAGAATGCTCATGCCCAGAATGCTCATGTTAGAATGCTCATGTTAGAATGCCCATGTTAGAATGCTCATGCCCAGAATGCCCATGTTAGAATGCCCATGTTAGAATGCTCATGTTAGAATGCCCATGTTAGAATGCTCATGTTAGAATGCCCATGTTAGAATGCTCATGTTAGAATGCCCATGTTAGAATGCCCATGTTAGAATGCCCATGTTAGAATGCCCATGTTAGAATGCCCATGTTAGAATGCTCATGTTAGAATGCCCATGTTAGAATGCTCATGTTAGAATGCCCATGTTAGAATGCCCATGTTAGAATGCCCATGTTAGAATGCCCATGTTAGAATGCTCATGTTAGAATGCCCATGTTAGAATGCTCATGTTAGAATGCTCATGTTAGAATGCCCATGTTAGAATGCTCATGTTAGAATGCCCATGTTAGAATGCTCATGTTAGAATGCTCATGTTAGAATGCTCATGTTAGAATGCCCATGTCAGAATGCCCATGTTAGAATGCCCATGTCAGAATGCCCATGTTAGAATGCCCATGTTAGAATGCCCATGTTAGAATGCCCATGTTAGAATGCTCATGTTAGAATGCCCATGTTAGAATGCCCATGTTAGAATGCTCATGTTAGAATGCTCATGTTAGAATGCCCATGTTAGAATGCCCATGTTAGAATGCCCATGTTAGAATGCCCATGTTAGAATGCCCATGTTAGAATGCTCATGTTAGAATGCTCATGTTAGAATGCCCAGAATGCTCATGTTAGAATGCTCATGTTAGAATGCCCATGTTAGAATGCCCATGTTAGAATGCCCATGTTAGAATGCCCATGTTAGAATGCTCATGTTAGAATGCCCAGAATGCTCATGTTAGAATGCTCATGTTAGAATGCTCATGTTAGAATGCTCATGTTAGAATGCCCATGTTAGAATGCCCATGTTAGAATGCTCATGTTAGAATGCTCATGTTAGAATGCCCATGTTAGAATGCCCATGTTAGAATGCCCATGTTAGAATGCCCATGTTAGAATGCTCATGTTAGAATGCCCAGAATGCTCATGTTAGAATGCTCATGTTAGAATGCTCATGTTAGAATGCCCATGTTAGAATGCCCATGTTAGAATGCTCATGTTAGAATGCCCATGTTAGAATGCCCATGTTAGAATGCTCATGTTAGAATGCCCAGAATGCTCATGTTAGAATGCTCATGTTAGAATGCTCATGTTAGAATGCTCATGTTAGAATGCCCATGTTAGAATGCCCATGTTAGAATGCCCATGTTAGAATGCTCATGTTAGAATGCCCAGAATGCTCATGTTAGAATGCTCATGTTAGAATGCCCATTTTAGAATGCTCATGTTAGAATGCCCATGTTAGAATGCTCATGTTAGAATGCTCATGTTAGAATGCCCATGTTAGAATGCCCATGTTAGAATGCCCAAGTTAGAATGCTCATGTTAGAATGCTCATGTTAGAATGCCCATGTTAGAATGCCCAAGTTAGAATGCTCATGTTAGAATGCCCATGTTAGAATGCTCATGTTAGAATGTCCATGTTAGAATGCCCATGTTAGAATGCCCATGTTAGAATGCTCATGTTAGAATGCCCATGTTAGAATGCCCATGTTAGAATGCTCATGTTAGAATGCCCATGTTAGAATGCCCATGTTAGAATGCCCATGTTAGAATGCCCATGTTAGAATGCCCAAGTTAGAATGCTCATGTTAGAATGCTCATGTTAGAATGCTCATGTTAGAATGCTCATGTTAGAATGCTCATGTTAGAATGCCCATGTTAGAATGCTCATGTTAGAATGCCCATGTTAGAATGCTCATGTTAGAATGCTCATGTTAGAATGCTCATGTTAGAATGCTCATGTTAGAATGCTCATGTTAGAATGCTCATGTTAGAATGCCCATGTTAGAATGCTCATGTTAGAATGCTCATGTTAGAATGCTCATGTTAGAATGCCCATGTTAGAATGCTCATGTTAGAATGCTCATGTTAGAATGCCCATGTTAGAATGCTCATGTTAGAATGCTCATGTTAGAATGCTCATGTTAGAATGCTCATGTTAGAATGCTCATGTTAGAATGCTCATGTTAGAATGCCCATGTTAGAATGCTCATGTTAGAATGCCCATGTTAGAATGCTCATGTTAGAATGCTCATGTTAGAATGCTCATGTTAGAATGCTCATGTTAGAATGCTCATGTTAGAATGCCCATGTTAGAATGCCCATGTTAGAATGCCCAGAATGCCCATGTTAGAATGCCCAGAATGCCCATGTTAGAATGCCCATGTTAGAATGCCCATGTTAGAATGCCCATGTCAGAATGCCCATGTCAGAATGCCCATGTTAGAATGCTCATGTTAGAATGCTCATGTTAGAATGCCCATGTTAGAATGCTCATGTTAGAATGCCCATGTTAGAATGCCCAGAATGCCCATGTTAGAATGCCCATGTTAGAATGCCCATGTCAGAATGCCCATGCCCAGAATGCCCATGTTAGAATGCCCATGTTAGAATGCCCATGTTAGAATGCCCAGAATGCCCATGTTAGAATGCCCATGTTAGAATGCCCAGAATGCCCTTGTCAGAATGCCCAGAATGCCCATGTTAGAATGCCCATGTCAGAATGCCCATGTCAGAATGCCCAGAATGCCCATGTTAGAATGCCCAGAATGCCCATGTCAGAATGCCCATGTCAGAATGCCCAGAATGCCCATGTCAGAATGCCCATGTCAGAATGCCCAGAATGCCCATATTAGAATGCCCATATTAGAATGCCCATGTTAGAATGCCCAGAATTCCCATATTAGAATGCTCATATTAGAATGCCCATATTAGAATGCTCATATTAGAATGCTCATATTAGAATGCCCATGTTAGAATGCCCATGTTAGAATGCCCAGAATTCCCATATTAGAATGCTCATATTAGAATGCCCATATTAGAATGCCCATGTTAGAATAGAATATCATACCCCCAAGACATTCTAAACTCTCACCAGTACAGTAACAGCAGAGGTTGGCATTTTTTGGTGGGTATGATATTATTCAAGCCGTACTCAGCAGAACCACCTTGTTAACACATCTGATGTGTGTGTGTGTGAATCCTGTCACTTATAGCCCTTCTCTTTCTACCTGTGCAAGCGTGAGTGTGTGAGTGACAGCCCTTCTCTTTCTACCTGTGCAAGCGTGAGTGTGTGAGTGACAGCCCTTCTCTTTCTACCTGTGCAAGCGTGAGTGTGTGAGTGACAGTTATAGAGTGATGCGGAGTAACAGAGTGCACAGAGCAACACAGAACACTCACTAGACTGCTGGAGACTCGGGGAGAGGAGAGAGGGAATAGAGGGAAGATGGAGGGAGGGAGGGAGGGGACTACAATAAAGGTAGAAACGACTTGTGTAACTCTTCCTCCTCTCTCTCTCGCTCTCTCTCACTCTCTCTCAGTAGAGTGATTACATGCATGTGCCTCGCATGTCTTTCATCCCTGGAGAGAGGAGGAGGAGGAGGAGGAGGAGGAGGAGGAGGAGTAATGAAGTCCCTCTTGTTGTAATTACACAGAAACATCCTGGATGAGCAAATCACATTTTTCAAATCAAATTTTATTTGTCACATGCCGCCGAATACAACAGGTGTAGACCTTACCGTGAAATGCTTACTTACAGGCTCTTAACCAACGATGCAGTTCATGCTGTCTGCTGTCATACTACGTCCGCAAACACACGCGGACACACTCACACGCACACACGCACGCACGCACGCACGTCTGGCACTGCCACTGAGCAGTGGTGGGAAAAGTACCCAATTGTCATACTTGAGTAAAAGTAAAGATACCTTAATAGGAAATAACTCAAGTAAAAGTGAAAGTCACCCTGTAAAATACTACTTGAGTAAAAGTCTAAAAGTATTTGGTTTTAAATATTCTTAAGTATCAAAAGTAAATGGAATAGCTAAAATATACTTAAGTATCAAAAGAAAAAGTATAAACCATTTAAAATGGTTCCTTATATTAAGCAAACCAGAAGGCACAATTGTATTGTTTTATTTTAATTTACGGATAGCCAGGGGCACACTCCAACACTCAGACACCATTTACATAGGAAGCATTTGTGTTTAGTGAGTCTGACAGATAAGAGGCAATAGGGACGACCAGGGATGTTCTCTTGATAAGTGTGTGAATTGGACTATTTTCCTGTCAAAATGGAACGAGTACTTTTGGGTGTTAGGGAAAATGTAGTAAAAGTAAAAATTGGCAAAATAATAAGAAATAGTAAAGTACAGATTCACCAAAAAACGACTTAAGTAGTACTTTAACGTATTTTTACAGAGTGGGCCAGCGGACTAAGGCACTGCATCTCAGTGCTAGAAGCATCAATAGAGACGCCCTGGTTTGAATCCAGGCTGTATCACAACCGGCCGTGATTGAGAGTCCCATAGGGCGGCGCACAATTGACCCAGCATCGTCCAGGTTTGGCCGGTAGTAGGCCGTCATTGTAAAATAAGAATTTGTTCTTTACTGACTTGCCTTGTTAAATAAAGGTTAAATAAATAAATAGTTAAGTACTTTACACCACTGCTACTGCATGTTGTTTAATACGGTAACCAAGAGCAACATAAATTATTTTCTCCTTTGCTGCCTCAAAAGATTCAGTGTGCCACAGGAAGACCTGTTGAGCATTTACAACAGACTACATTAGGGCCCCCCCCCCTGGAATCTACTGCTCCTTGTCCCAGGCCTTGTCTGCCTGAAGACCTGTTGAGCATTTACAACAGACTACATTAGGGCCCCACCCTGGAATCTACTGCTCCTTGTCCCAGGCCTTGTCTGCCTGAAGACCTGTTGAGCATTTACAACAGACTACATTAGGGCCCCACCCTGGAATCTACTGCTCCTTGTCCCAGGCCTTGTCTGCCTGAAGACCTGTTGAGCATTTACAACAGACTACATTAGGGCCCCCCCCCTGGAATCTACTGCTCCTTGTCCCAGGCCTTGTCTGCCTGAAGACCTGTTGAGCATTTACAACAGACTACATTAGGGGCCCCCCCCTGGAATCTACTGCTCCTTGTCCCAGGCCTTGTCTGCCTGAAGACCTGTTGAGCATTTACAACAGACTACATTAGGGCCCCCCCCTGGAATCTACTGCTCCTTGTCCCAGGCCTTGTCTGACTGAAGACCTGTTGAGCATTTACAACAGACTACATTAGGGCCCCCCCCCTGGAATCTGCTGCTCCTTGTCTGATGACCGTGAGCTTTCAGAAGAGAGTATGCCGCACCATCCTTGGAGGTGTGTGTGTGTGTGTGTGTGTGTGTGTGTGTGTGTGTGTGTGTGTGTGTGTGTGTGTGTGTGTGTGTGTGTGTGTGTGTGTGTGTGTGTGTGTGTGTGTGTGTGTGTGTGTGTGTGTGTGTGTGTGTGTGTGTGTGTGTGTGTGTGTGTGTGTGTGTGTGTGTGTGTGTGTGTGTGTGTGTGTGTGTGTTGCCAGTTATACTCCACTTATACTGAGGTGCTACAGACCCGGTCCCTTCCCCTGAAAGAAGGAAACAACTCTGCACTTCCTTTGCTGTCAGCCTCCTCAAATCTCAATTCAGAGCCTGGCTACCGAAACACAGTGCCAGGCAGGAACTCCGCCAAAACCAACTGACAGTACCTAAGTCTAGAACTAAACTGTAACAAGAGGTCACCCGTACCGTACTGCTGTTTTTTTTCTTTTCTTTTGGAAACACGACCCCGCCAATCCTCACTGCTTTTTTGACACAATGCTCGCCTTAACCCGCACCAATGTGTCGGAGGAAACACCGTACCGTCTGGGCCACCGTGTCAGCGTGCATTGCGCCCTGCCCGCCACAGGAGTCGCTAGAGTACGATGGGACAAGGACAACCTGGCCGGCCAAACCCTCCCCTAACCTGGGAAGAAGCTGGGACAATTGTGGGCCGCCTCACGAGTCTCCCGGTCGCGGCCGGCTCTCGACACAGCCTGGGATCGAACCGGGGTCGGTAGTGACCACTCGGGAGGCCCCGTACTTCTGTTTTTTACTCATCGCATACGCTGCTGGTACTGTTTTACTATCTGTCACTTAATTCCAGTCACAGTCGAAGTCAGAAGTTTACATACACCTTATCCAAATACAATTAAACTCAGTTTTTCACAATTCCTGACATTTAATCCTAGTAACAATTCCCTGTCTTAGGTCAGTTAGGATCACCACTTTATTTTAAGAATGTGAAATGTCAGAATAATAGTAGAGAGAATTATTTATTTCAGCTTTTATTTCTTTCATCACATTCCCAGTGGACTGTGTCTACCTCAATTACCTTGTACCCCTCCTTGCACATGGACTCAGTACCGGTACCCCGTGTATTTAGCCAAGTTATTGTTACTCATTGTGTATTTATTATTATTAATATTATTACGTGTTTTACTTTTCTATTATTTCTCTATTTTCTTTCTCTCTGTATTGTTGGGAAACATTTCACTGTCTTGTTTATGAAGCATGTGATGTTTTCATTTGATCTCTAATTAATGAGTCACTTTCAAAGATCGCAATATATATATATATTTTTGTTTGTTTTTATTTGTCAAATTCTCATGGATTTCAGTTTGTATTGACTACTATGTCATTAAAATGCATTAAGTAATCAACAAGGTCAGAGGTCATCATGACACATTTCCAGTCAGAGGAATATACTGGTGCTTTTTAAAGCTGCTATTTTAGTCCTGCATGTCTGTCTAAATGACTACTATACTGTTTTATATCACTATTGGCTGCCTCGGCCTCTGATTGGTCCAAAATACACATTGTATTGTGGAAAGCTAATGGCTATTGGTGGGTATTTTAGAGGGACTCTAACACCGGGAAAGTGATCTGAGCGTAATGGTTGCCGTAGTAACTTTCCTGTCTTTCCCTGTACCCTTGGAAATGCTGATGTGATGGTAGCTTACCAGAAAGCTGTTTCTATTTTACTGACGATGCATAGTACATGATGAGTGTACATTTTTGGGGTGTGTGTGTGTAAACAGGTACTGTACACACATATAGTTACAGTGTGTGTGTGTGTGTGTGTAAACAGGTACTGTACACACATATAGTGTGTGTGTGTTATTTAAAAGGAACTGAGTTGACTTGAGTTCACGCTCCACTACATGACTGGTCTCCTCTCCTCTCCTCCTATCCTCCTATCCTCCTCTTCTTCTCCTCTTTTCCTCTCCTCCTCTCCTCCTCTTCTCCTCCTCTCCTCTTCTCCTATCCTCTTCTCCTATCCTCCTATCCTCTTCTTCTCCTCTTTTCCTCTCCTCCTCTCCTCCTCTTTTCCTCTTCTCCTCTTTTCCTCTCCTCCTCTCCTCCTCTCCTCCTCTCCTCCTCTCCTCCTCTCCTCCTCTTCTCCTCTTCTCCTATCCTCTTCTTCTCCTCTTCTCCTCTTTTCCTCTCCTCCTCTCCTCCTCTTCTTCTCCTCTCCTCTTCTCCTCTTCTCCTCTTTTCCTCTTCTCCTCTTCTCCTCTTCTCTTCTCCTCTTCTCCTATCCTCCTTCCTCCTTCCTCCTCCTCCTCTTCTCCTCCTCCTCTTCTTCTCCTATCCTCCACTTCTCCTGGGGAAGGGTCTCCTGGATCACTTCCCAACGACCATGCTGGGAAACCGCTGTACCTACCTCTCAGGGCCCTGAAATATCCTCCAATACCCATCCGCTCACCCAGAAGCAGCGCTCCTAGTGCCCGGGGACTTTAACGCAGGCACACTTAAATCAGTTTTACCAAATTTATACCAGCATGTCACATGTACAACCAGGGGTGGGGAAAAATCCTAGACCACCTTTACTCCACACACAGAGACTAAAGCAGGAAGTACCAGTGACTCGCTCAATACGGAACTGGTCAGATGAGGCAGATGCTAAGCTACAGGACTGTTTTGCAGCACAGACTGGAATATGTTCCGGGATAGCAGGATTTCTTGTAAGCTTCCGGGTTAGAGTCCCGCACTTTGAAAGCGGCAGCTCTACCCTTTTAGCTCAGTGCGAATATTGCCTGTAATCCATGGCTTCTGGTTGGGGTAGGTACGTACGGTCACTGTGGGGACGACGTCCTTATTCAGGGGTGAACTGGCCATAAGGTCAATTTTTTTGTTGAGCTAAAGGGCCTGTCTAAATTATTTTTTTAGCACAATTATTATTATTTGGTTAATAATGTGGGAACGGGGTTAAGTAATGCCAGGGACGATTTCTGGTCATATTTCTCACACCAATCCTCTCAGATCTGTGCCAAAAGTGTGTAGGCTAAAGGGTTGATTTAGGACTGGAGAGTCTGGGATCTAGGCTTTACAGTGAGTGCCCAAGTGTCTAAAGTAGAGAGAAGGAAAGACAGACAGAATAGCAGACCTGAAGGTCAGAGCTCCACACAGACACTGCGTTTCCTACAGTGTTTAATGATCCTCTTTACTGTAAATCCATCTAACCACACACACACAAACAAACACACACACACACACACACACACACACACACACACACACACACACACACACACACACACACACACGTCTCACATCTAACCATCATCCCATATAACTATCCCTATTCATCCTACTAGGCCAGCCCTCAATAAGGAACCTTCATGGACAGAAGAACACCAAGATGCTCACTTTTAGATCCACCATGGAGCCTAGTTTCCTGTTTCTCCCTATTAGATCCACCATGGAGCCTAGTTTCCTGTTTCTCCCTATTAGATCCACCATGGAGCCTAGTTTCCTGTTTCTCCCTATTAGATCCATCATGGAGCCTAGTTTCCTGTTTCTCCCTATTAGATCCACCATGGAGCCTAGTTTCCTGTTTCTCCCTATTAGATCCACCATGGAGCCTAGTTTCCTGTTTCTCCCTATTAGATCCATCATGGAGCCTAGTTTCCTGTTTCTCCCTATTAGATCCACCATGGAGCCTAGTTTCCTGTTTCTCCCTATTAGATCCACCATGGAGCCTAGTTTCCTGTTTCTCCCTATTAAATCTACCATGGAGCCTAGTTTCCTGTTTCTCCCTATTAGATCCATCATGGAGCCTAGTTTCCTGTTTCTCCCTATTAGATCCACCATGGAGCCTAGTTTCCTGTTTCTCCCTATTAAATCCACCATGGAGCCTAGTTTCCTGTTTCTCCCTATTAAATCCACCATGGAGCCTAGTTTCCTGTTTCTCCCTATTAGATCCATCATGGAGCCTAGTTTCCTGTTTCTCCCTATTAGATCCACCATGGAGCCTAGTTTTCTGTTTCTCCCTATTAGATCCACCATGGAGCCTAGTTTCCTGTTTCTCCCTATTAGATCCACCATGGAGCCTAGTTTCCTGTTTCTCCCTATTAAATCCACCATGGAGCCTAGTTTCCTGTTTCTCCCTATTAGATCCATCATGGAGCCTAGTTTCCTGTTTCTCCCTATTAGATCCACCATGGAGCCTAGTTTCCTGTTTCTCCCTATTAGATCCACCATGGAGCCTAGTTTCCTGTTTCTCCCTATTAGATCCACCATGGAGCCTAGTTTCCTGTTTCTCCCTATTAGATCCACCATGGAGCCTAGTTTCCTGTTTCTCCCTAATAGATCCACCATGGAGCCTAGTTTCCTGTTTCGCCCTATTAAATCCACCATGGAGCCTAGTTTCCTGTTTCTCCCTATTAAATCCACCATGGAGCCTAGTTTCCTGTTTCTCCCTATTAGATCCACCATGGAGCCTAGTTTCCTGTTTCTCCCTATTAGATCCATCATGGAGCCTAGTTTCCTGTTTCTCCCTATTAGATCCACCATGGAGCCTAGTTTCCTGTTTCTCCCTATTAGATCCACCATGGAGCCTAGTTTCCTGTTTCTCCCTATTAGATCCACCATGGAGCCTAGTTTCCTGTTTCTCCCTATTAGATCCATCATGGAGCCTAGTTTCCTGTTTCTCCCTATTAGATCCACCATGGAGCCTAGTTTCCTGTTTCTCCCTATTAAATCCACCCTGGAGCCTAGTTTCCTGTTTCTCCCTATTAGATCCACCATGGAGCCTAGTTTCCTGTTTCTCCCTATTAAATCCACCATGGAGCCTAGTTTCCTGTTTCTCCCTATTAAATCCACCATGGAGCCTAGTTTCCTGTTTCTCCCTATTAGATCCATCATGGAGCCTAGTTTCCTGTTTCTCCCTATTAGATCCACCATGGAGCCTAGTTTCCTGTTTCTCCCTATTAGATCCACCATGGAGCCTAGTTTCCTGTTTCTCCCTATTAGATCCACCATGGAGCCTAGTTTCCTGTTTCTCCCTATTAAATCCACCATGGAGCCTAGTTTCCTGTTTCTCCCTATTAGATCCATCATGGAGCCTAGTTTCCTGTTTCTCCCTATTAGATCCACCATGGAGCCTAGTTTCCTGTTTCTCCCTATTAGATCCACCATGGAGCCTAGTTTCCTGTTTCTCCCTATTAGATCCACCATGGAGCCTAGTTTCCTGTTTCTCCCTATTAGATCCACCATGGAGCCTAGTTTCCTGTTTCTCCCTAATAGATCCACCATGGAGCCTAGTTTCCTGTTTCGCCCTATTAAATCCACCATGGAGCCTAGTTTCCTGTTTCTCCCTATTAAATCCACCATGGAGCCTAGTTTCCTGTTTCTCCCTATTAGATCCACCATGGAGCCTAGTTTCCTGTTTCTCCCTATTAGATCCATCATGGAGCCTAGTTTCCTGTTTCTCCCTATTAGATCCACCATGGAGCCTAGTTTCCTGTTTCTCCCTATTAGATCCACCATGGAGCCTAGTTTCCTGTTTCTCCCTATTAGATCCACCATGGAGCCTAGTTTCCTGTTTCTCCCTATTAGATCCATCATGGAGCCTAGTTTCCTGTTTCTCCCTATTAGATCCACCATGGAGCCTAGTTTCCTGTTTCTCCCTATTAAATCCACCCTGGAGCCTAGTTTCCTGTTTCTCCCTATTAAATCCACCCTGGAGCCTAGTTTCCTGTTTCTCCCTATTAGATCCACCATGGAGCCTAGTTTCCTGTTTCTCCCTATTAGATCCACCATGAAGCCTAGTTTCCTGTTTCTCCCTATTAGATCCATCATGGAGCCTAGTTTCCTGTTTCTCCCTATTAGATCCACCATGGAGCCTAGTTTCCTGTTTCTCCCTATTAGATCCACCATGGAGCCTAGTTTCCTGTTTCTCCCTATTAGATCCACCATGGAGCCTAGTTTCCTGTTTCTCCCTATTAGATCCACCATGGAGCCTAGTTTCCTGTTTCTCCCTATTAGATCCACCATGGAGCCTAGTTTCCTGTTTCTCCCTATTAAATCCACCATGGAGCCTAGTTTCCTGTTTCTCCCTATTAGATCCATCATGGAGCCTAGTTTCCTGTTTCTCCCTATTAGATCCACCATGGAGCCTAGTTTCCTGTTTCTCCCTATTATATCCACCATGGAGCCTAGTTTCCTGTTTCTCCCTATTAAATCCACCATGGAGCCTAGTTTCCTGTTTCTCCCTATTAGATCCATCATGGAGCCTAGTTTCCTGTTTCTCCCTATTAGATCCACCATGGAGCCTAGTTTCCTGTTTCTCCCTATTAGATCCACCATGGAGCCTAGTTTCCTGTTTCTCCCTATTAGATCCACCATGGAGCCTAGTTTCCTGTTTCTCCCTATTAGATCCACCATGGAGCCTAGTTTCCTGTTTCTCCCTATTAAATCCACCCTGGAGCCTAGTTTCCTGTTTCTCCCTATTAAATCCACCATGGAGCCTAGTTTCCTGTTTCTCCCTATTAGATCCACCATGGAGCCTAGTTTCCTGTTTCTCCCTATTAGATCCACCATGGAGCCTAGTTTCCTGTTTCTCCCTATTAGATCCACCATGGAGCCTAGTTTCCTGTTTCTCCCTATTAGATCCACCATGGAGCCTAGTTTCCTGTTTCTCCCTATTAAATCCACCATGGAGCCTAGTTGCCTGTTTCTCCCTATTAGATCCACCATGGAGCCTAGTTTCCTGTTTCTCCCTATTAAATCCACCATGGAGCCTAGTTTCCTGTTTCTCCCTATTAAATCCACCATGGAGCCTAGTTTCCTGTTTCTCCCTATTAGATCCACCATGGAGCCTAGTTTCTTGTTTCTCCCTATTAGATCCACCATGGAGCCTAGTTTCCTGTTTCTCCCTATTAGATCCACCATGGAGCCTAGTTTCCTGTTTCTCCCTATTAGATCCACCATGGAGCCTAGTTTCCTGTTTCTCCCTATTAGATCCACCATGGAGCCTAGTTTCCTGTTTCTCCCTATTAGATCCACCATGGAGCCTAGTTTCCTGTTTCTCCCTATTAGATCCACCATGGAGCCTAGTTTCCTGTTTCTCCCTATTAGATCCACCATGGAGCCTAGTTTCCTGTTTCTCCCTATTAGATCCACCATGGAGCCTAGTTTCCTGTTTCTCCCTATTAAATCCACCATGGAGCCTAGTTTCCTGTTTCTCCCTATTAGATCCATCATGGAGCCTAGTTTCCTGTTTCTCCCTATTAGATCCATCATGGAGCCTAGTTTCCTGTTTCTCCCTATTAGATCCACCATGGAGCCTAGTTTCCTGTTTCTCCCTATTAGATCCACCATGGAGCCTAGTTTCCTGTTTCTCCCTATTAGATCCACCATGGAGCCTAGTTTCCTGTTTCTCCCTATTAGATCCACCATGGAGCCTAGTTTCCTGTTTCTCCCTATTAGATCCACCATGGAGCCTAGTTTCCTGTTTCTCCCTATTAGATCCACCATGGAGCCTAGTTTCCTGTTTCTCCCTATTAAATCCACCATGGAGCCTAGTTTCCTGTTTCTCCCTATTAGATCCACCATGGAGCCTAGTTTCCTGTTTCTCCCTATTAGATCCACCATGGAGCCTAGTTTCCTGTTTCTCCCTATTAGATCCACCATGGAGCCTAGTTTCCTGTTTCTCCCTATTAGATCCACCATGGAGCCTAGTTTCCTGTTTCTCCCTATTAGATCCACCATGGAGCCTAGTTTCCTGTTTCTCCCTATTAGATCCACCATGGAGCCTAGTTTCCTGTTTCTCCCTAATAGATCCACCATGGAGCCTAGTTTCCTGTTTCTCCCTATTAGATCCACCATGGAGCCTAGTTTCCTGTTTCTCCCTATTAGATCCACCATGGAGCCTAGTTTCCTGTTTCTCCCTATTAAATCCACCATGGAGCCTAGTTTCCTGTTTCTCCCTATTAGATCCACCATGGAGCCTAGTTGCCTGTTTCTCCCTATTAGATCCACCATGGAGCCTAGTTTCCTGTTTCTCCCTATTAAATCCACCATGGAGCCTAGTTTCCTGTTTCTCCCTATTAAATCCACCATGGAGCCTAGTTTCCTGTTTCTCCCTATTAGATCCACCATGGAGCCTAGTTTCTTGTTTCTCCCTATTAGATCCACCATGGAGCCTAGTTTCCTGTTTCTCCCTATTAGATCCACCATGGAGCCTAGTTTCCTGTTTCTCCCTATTAGATCCACCATGGAGCCTAGTTTCCTGTTTCTCCCTATTAGATCCACCATGGAGCCTAGTTTCCTGTTTCTCCCTATTAGATCCACCATGGAGCCTAGTTTCCTGTTTCTCCCTATTAGATCCACCATGGAGCCTAGTTTCCTGTTTCTCCCTATTAGATCCACCATGGAGCCTAGTTTCCTGTTTCTCCCTATTAGATCCACCATGGAGCCTAGTTTCCTGTTTCTCCCTATTAGATCCACCATGGAGCCTAGTTTCCTGTTTCTCCCTATTAGATCCACCATGGAGCCTAGTTTCCTGTTTCTCCCTATTAGATCCACCATGGAGCCTAGTTTCCTGTTTCTCCCTATTAAATCCACCATGGAGCCTAATTTCCTGTTTCTCCCTATTAGATCCACCATGGAGCCTAGTTTCCTGTTTCTCCCTATTAGATCCACCATGGAGCCTAGTTTCCTGTTTCTCCCTATTAGATCCACCATGGAGCCTAGTTTCCTGTTTCTCCCTATTAAATCCACCATGGAGCCTAGTTTCCTGTTTCTCCCTATTAAACCCACCATGGAGCCTAGTTTCCTGTTTCTCCCTATTAGATCCACCATGGATCCTAGTTTCCTGTTTCTCCCTATTAGATCCACCATGGAGCCTAGTTTCCTGTTTCTCCCTATTAAACCCACCATGGAGCCTAGTTTCCTGTTTCTCCCTATTAGATCCACCATGGAGCCTAGTTTCCTGTTTCTCCCTATTAGATCCATCATGAAGCCTAGTTTCCTGTTTCTCCCTATTAGATCCATCATGGAGCCTAGTTTCCTGTTTTTTCCTATTAGATCCACCATGGAGCCTAGTTTCCTGTTTCTCCCTATTAGATCCACCATGGAGCCTAGTTTCCTGTTTCTCCCTAATAGATCCACCATGGAGCCTAGTTTCCTGTTTCTTGGAATGTCTCTTCTCTCCCTCTATTTTCCATCTTACTTGTGTCAACCCTACACACACACACACACACACACACACACACACACACACACACACACACACACACACACACACACACACACACACTACACACACACACACACACCAACCCTGCACACACACACACACACACACACACACACACACACACACACCAACCTTTCTATGGCACCAGACACATGCAGTTCACACACACACACACACACACACACACACACACACACACACACACACACACCCACACACACACACACACACACACACACACACACACACACACACCAACCTTGCTGTGGCACCAGACACATGCAGTTCACACACACACACACCAACCCTACACACACACACACGAGCAGAACTCCAAACTCAAATGAGACTCTCGTAATCAATAAACATCCTTACGCCTTTCACTTGTGTGGAGTACCATCTAATGCACACACACACACACACACACACACACACACACACACACACACACACACACACACACACACCCCTCCTCCTGTGGGCCTCTGTGCCAGCGTAAGGTGGATCGGAGTGCGGGAGAGTGCGGCATATTTGTGACACACAGAGTTAATGAACCCTGTGTGTGTGTGTGTGGCAGAGTAATGGTTAATGAAGCCTTACCAGTCAGCATGTCAGTCCATCTGCTTTCATAATCCCCATAAACACTACGGCCCTGGGGCACTGCCCAGACACACACAAACACACCACCATAGGAACAGATTCAGTCTGTAGTGTGTGTGTGTGTTACCTGCTAATATGAGTAGAGCGGTGTAGAAGGAGATATGTGGAGAGAGGAGAGGAGGAGAGGTGGCAGGAGGAGAGGTGGCAGGAGGAGAGGTGGCAGGAGGAGAGGTGGCAGGAGGAGAGGTGAGGAGATAAGAGGAGCGATGGAGAGGTGTGGAGAGGTGGAAAAGTGGCAGGAGGAGAGGTGGCAGGAGGAGAGGTGGCGAGAGGAGAGGTGGAGAGGAGATAAGAGGAGAGGGAGAGCGATGGAGAGGTGTGGAGGGAGAGAGGGGTAGAGGTGGAAAGGTGGCAGGAGGAGAGGTGGCAGGAGGAGAGGAGATAAGAGGAGAGGGAGAGCGATGGAGAGGTGTGGAGGGAGAGAGGGGTAGAGGGAGATAGTAGAGGGGGAGAGGTGGCAGGAGGAGAGGTGGCGAGAGGAGAGGTGGAGAGGAGATAAGAGGAGAGCGGTGGAGAGGTGTGGAGGGAGAGAGGGGTAGAGGGAGATAGTAGAGGGGGAGAGGTCCACTTTGCAGCCCATCTGTCTGGCAGCAGGTAAGAGGCTTGACAAGCGCCAGAGACCAACATCAACACATCGACTAATGCACATACACACACACACACACCGTCCGAACGCTGGCATGATAACCTTGGTGTACTCCTGTCCAATCAGACAGACAGACAGGGGATTGAGAAGCAACAGCTTGCTGATTGGCTGATTGGTACATCAGAGTGTGACCCAGCCGTGACCTATACAGGAAGCTCCACATCAGCCGTCAATTACACACACACACACACACACACACAGCCTGCTGAAGAAAATGTGTCAGCCCCAGATTAAGACTTGTAGCCAAGGCATGGAGCGATCTAACACTATGTGTGTTTTAACTCTGCTGCTGGGAGATTGACAGGAAAAGCCTCATGAAGACATGTCAGAATGAAGTTTATCTCGGAGGGAGGGAGGGAGGGAGGGAGGGAGGGAGGGAGGGAGAGGGAGGGAGGGAGATAGATAAGGGGGGAGAGAGAGGGCGGGGTGGAGAGATTGAGGGAGAGGGGGAGAGAGAATGAGACAATGTTTTGAGTCTTAAGCTGGATGGTGTAGAGAGGTACTGCTGTGCTTTGACCAGATGACAGAGGGTGGTAGCCTACTGCTCTATTATATAAACAAAAAGCACACTAGATAGATGGGATGATGAAGAGAGGGAGGAAGAGTGGAGGAAGAGATATGAGGGAAGCACATGAGGACGCGTGGAGAGGAGAATACTTTGACTTGAATTCATAAAACCAAAAATACCAAGCGCCTCAAGTATACACTCAGTGGCCAGTTTATTAGGTACACCAATCCATCACGAAAATGGTTGGCGCCTACAGACAGTGAGTCAGGTGGCCGTGACTAAATAAAGCAGGCAGACAGGCCATTGAGGCATTCAGTTACTGTTGTAGTGAATGTTAGAATGGGGCAAAGTGACCTAAGCAACTTTGAGTGCGATATGATCGTCGGTGCCAGGCGTGCCGGATCCAGTATCTCAGGAACGACCGGCCTCCTGGGCTTTTCACGCACGACAATATCTAGGGTTTACTGAGAATGGTGCGACAAACAAAAAAAATCCAGTCAGCGGCAGTCCTGTGGGTGAAAACAGCTCGTTGATGAGAGAGGTCGGAGGAGAATGGCAAGAATCGTGCACGCTAACAGGCGCTAACAGGCAACTATTACAGCAGACAACAACACCGGGTTCCACTCCTATCGGCTAAAAACAAGAAGAAGAAGAGGCTCTAGTGGACACGCCATCAACAAACACTGGACAACTGAGGAGTGGAAAAACATTGCCTGGTCCGACGAATCCCGGTTCCTGTTGCGTCATGCGGATGGCAGGATTTGGTGTTAGTAGCATGAGTCCATGGCCCCATCCTGCCTGGTGTTAACGGTACAGCCTGGTGGTCAGGTAGTGTAATGGTGTGGGGAATGTTTTTCAGTCAGTTACAGTCCGTAGAAACATGTCAAACGAAGTATAGAATCAATCTTTAAGATGTTTTTAACATAAATCTTCAATAATGTTCCAACCGGAGAATTCCTTTGTCACCATTTTAAAGATAAACTTGTTGTAAATCCAGCCACAGTGTCCGATTTCAAAAAGGCTTTACGACGAAAGCACACCAAACGGTTATGTTAGGTGAGTGCCTATTCACAGAATAACACAGCCATTTTTCCAACCAAAGAGAGGAGTCACAAAAAGCAGAAATAGAGTTAAAATTAATCACTAACCTTTGATGATCTTCATCAGATGACACTCATAGGACTTCATGTTACACAATACATGTATGTTTAGTTCGATAAAATTCATATTTATATCCAAAAATCTTAGTTTACATTGGCGCGTTATGTTCAGTAATGTTTTGCCCCCAAAACATCTGGTGATTTTGCAGAGAGCCACATCAATTTACAGAAATACTCATAATAAACATTGATTAAAGATACAAGTGTTATACATGGAACTTTAGATAAACTTCTCCTTAACTAACCTGAATAAACCCCTCTATAGACCTAGTCTGTTATTAACTAACCTGAATAAACCCCTCCTATAGAACTAGTCTGTTATTAACTAACCTGAATAAACCCCTCCTATAGAACTAGTCTGTTACTAACTAACCTGAATAAACCCCTCTATAGAACTAGTCTGTTATTAACTAACCTGAATAAACCCCTCCTATAGAACTAGTCTGTTATTAACTAACCTGAATAAACCCCTCCTATAGAACTAGTCTGTTACTAACTAACCTGAATAAACCCCTCTATAGAACTAGTCTGTTATTAACTAACCTGAATAAACCCCTCTATAGAACTAGTCTGTTATTAACTAACCTGAATAAACCCCTCTATAGAACTAGTCTGTTATTAACTAACCTGAATAAACCCCTCTATAGAACTAGTCTGTTACTAACTAACCTGAATAAACCCCTCTATAGAACTAGTCTGTTACTAACTAACCTGAATAAACCCCTCTATAGAACTAGTCTGTTATTAACTAACCTGAATAAACCCCTCTATAGAACTAGTCTGTTATTAACTAACCTGAATAAACCCCTCTATAGAACTAGTCTGTTATTAACTAACCTGAATAAACCCCTCTATAGAACTAGTCTGTTATTAACTAACCTGAATAAACCCCTCTATAGAACTAGTCTGTTATTAACTAACCTGAATAAACCCCTCTATAGAACTAGTCTGTTATTAACTAACCTGAATAAACCCCTCTATAGAACTAGTCTGTTACTAACTAACCTGAATAAACCCCTCTATAGAACTAGTCTGTTATTAACTAACCTGAATAAACCCCTCCTATAGAACTAGTCTGTTATTAACTAACCTGAATAAACCCCTCTATAGAACTAGTCTGTTATTAACTAACCTGAATAAACCCCTCTATAGAACTAGTCTGTTACTAACTAACCTGAATAAACCCCTCTATAGAACTAGTCTGTTATTAACTAACCTGAATAAACCCCTCCTATAGAACTAGTCTGTTATTAACTAACCTGAATAAACCCCTCTATAGAACTATAGTCTGTTATTAACTAACCTGAATAAACCCCTCTATAGAACTATAGTCTGTTATTAACTAACCTGAATAAACCCCTCTATAGAACTAGTCTGTTATTAACTAACCTGAATAAACCCCTCTATAGAACTAGTCTGTTATTAACTAACCTGAATAAACCCCTCCTATAGAACTATAGTCTGTTGTTAACTAATCTGAATAAACCCCTCTATAGAACTAGTCTGTTATTAACTAACCTGAATAAACCCCTCTATAGAACTAGTCTGTTATTAACTAACCTGAATAAACCCCTCTATAGAACTAGTCTGTTATTAACTAACCTGAAAAAAACCCTCTATAGAACTAGTCTGTTATTAACTAACCTGAATAAACCCCTCTATAGAACTAGTCTGTTACTAACTAACCTGAATAAACCCCTCTATAGAACTAGTCTGTTATTAACTAACCTGAATAAACCCCTCTATAGACCTAGTCTGTTATTAACTAACCTGAATAAACCCCTCCTATAGAGCTAGTCTGTTATTAACTAACCTGAATAAACCCCTCCTATAGAACTAGTCTGTTACTAACTAACCTGAATAAACCCCTCTATAGAACTTGTCTGTTATTAACTAACCTGAATAAACCCCTCCTATAGAACTAGTCTGTTATTAACTAACCTGAATAAACCCCTCCTATAGAACTAGTCTGTTACTAACTAACCTGAATAAACCCCTCTATAGAACTAGTCTGTTATTAACTAACCTGAATAAACCCCTCTATAGAACTAGTCTGTTATTAACTAACCTGAATAAACCCCTCTATAGAACTAGTCTGTTATTAACTAACCTGAATAAACCCCTCTATAGAACTAGTCTGTTACTAACTAACCTGAATAAACCCCTCTATAGAACTAGTCTGTTACTAACTAACCTGAATAAACCCCTCTATAGAACTAGTCTGTTATTAACTAACCTGAATAAACCCCTCTATAGAACTAGTCTGTTATTAACTAACCTGAATAAACCCCTCTATAGAACTAGTCTGTTATTAACTAACCTGAATAAACCCCTCTATAGAACTAGTCTGTTATTAACTAACCTGAATAAACCCCTCTATAGAACTAGTCTGTTATTAACTAACCTGAATAAACCCCTCTATAGAACTAGTCTGTTATTAACTAACCTGAATAAACCCCTCTATAGAACTAGTCTGTTACTAACTAACCTGAATAAACCCCTCTATAGAACTAGTCTGTTATTAACTAACCTGAATAAACCCCTCCTATAGAACTAGTCTGTTATTAACTAACCTGAATAAACCCCTCTATAGAACTAGTCTGTTATTAACTAACCTGAATAAACCCCTCTATAGAACTAGTCTGTTACTAACTAACCTGAATAAACCCCTCTATAGAACTAGTCTGTTATTAACTAACCTGAATAAACCCCTCCTATAGAACTAGTCTGTTATTAACTAACCTGAATAAACCCCTCTATAGAACTATAGTCTGTTATTAACTAACCTGAATAAACCCCTCTATAGAACTATAGTCTGTTATTAACTAACCTGAATAAACCCCTCTATAGAACTAGTCTGTTATTAACTAACCTGAATAAACCCCTCTATAGAACTAGTCTGTTATTAACTAACCTGAATAAACCCCTCTATAGAACTAGTCTGTTATTAACTAACCTGAATAAACCCCTCCTATAGAACTATAGTCTGTTGTTAACTAACCTGAATAAACCCCTCCTATAGAACTATAGTCTGTTATTAACTAATCTGAATAAACCCCTCTATAGAACTAGTCTGTTATTAACTAACCTGAATAAACCCCTCTATAGAACTAGTCTGTTATTAACTAACCTGAATAAACCCCTCTATAGAACTAGTCTGTTATTAACTAACCTGAAAAAAACCCTCTATAGAACTAGTCTGTTATTAACTAACCTGAATAAACCCCTCTATAGAACTAGTCTGTTACTAACTAACCTGAATAAACCCCTCTATAGAACTAGTCTGTTATTAACTAACCTGAATAAACCCCTCCTATAGAACTAGTCTGTTATTAACTAACCTGAATAAACCCCTCTATAGAACTAGTCTGTTATTAACTAACCTGAATAAACCCCTCTATAGAACTAGTCTGTTACTAACTAACCTGAATAAACCCCTCTATAGAACTAGTCTGTTATTAACTAACCTGAATAAACCCCTCCTATAGAACTAGTCTGTTATTAACTAACCTGAATAAACCCCTCTATAGAACTATAGTCTGTTATTAACTAACCTGAATAAACCCCTCTATAGAACTATAGTCTGTTATTAACTAACCTGAATAAACCCCTCTATAGAACTATAGTCTGTTATTAACTAACCTGAATAAACCCCTCTATAGAACTAGTCTGTTATTAACTAACCTGAATAAACCCCTCTATAGAACTAGTCTGTTATTAACTAACCTGAATAAACCCCTCTATAGAACTAGTCTGTTATTAACTAACCTGAATAAACCCCTCCTATAGAACTATAGTCTGTTGTTAACTAACCTGAATAAACCCCTCCTATAGAACTATAGTCTGTTATTAACTAATCTGAATAAACCCCTCTATAGAACTAGTCTGTTATTAACTAACCTGAATAAACCCCTCTATAGAACTAGTCTGTTATTAACTAACCTGAATAAACCCCTCTATAGAACTAGTCTGTTATTAACTAACCTGAAAAAAACCCTCTATAGAACTAGTCTGTTATTAACTAACCTGAATAAACCCCTCTATAGAACTAGTCTGTTATTAACTAACCTGAATAAACCCCTCTATAGAACTAGTCTGTTATTAACTAACCTGAATAAACCCCTCTATAGAACTATAGTCCTCCACTGTTATTAACTAACCTGAATCCGTGTAACTCCTGAGCATGGGAGGTAAATAACCATGATGATCCTGAGTGTGGGAGATAAATAACCCTGATGATCCTGAGAATGGGAGATAAATAACCCTGATGATCCTGAGTGTGGGAGATATATAACCCTGATGATCCTGAGTGTGGGAGATAAATAACCCTGATGATCCTGAGCGTGGGAGATAAATAACCCTGATGATCCTGAGTGTGGGAGATAAATAACCCTGATGATCCTAAGTGTGGGAGATTAAATAACCCTGATGATCCTGAGTGTGGGAGATAAATAACCCTGATGATCCTGAGTGTGGGAGATAAATAACCCTGATGATCCTGAGTGTGGGAGATAAATAACCCTGATGATCCTGAGTGTGAGAGATAAATAACCCTGATGATCCTGAGTGTGGGAGATAAATAACCCTGATGATCCTGAGTGTGGGAGATAAAATAACCCTGATGATCCTGAGTGTGGGAGATAAAAAAAAAAACTGATGATCCTGAGTGTGGGAGATAAATAACCCTGATGATCCTGAGTGTGGGAGATAAATAACCCTGATGATCCTGAGCGTGGGAGATAAATAACCCTGATGATCCTGAGCATGGGAGGTAAATAACCCTGATGATCCTGAGTGTGGGAGATAAATAACCCTGATGATCCTGAGAATGGGAGATAAATAACCCTGATGATCCTGAGTGTGGGAGATAAATAACCCTGATGATCCTGAGTGTGGGAGATAAATAACCCTGATGATCCTGAGTGTGGGAGATAAATAACCCTGATGATCCTGAGTGTGGGAGATAAAGAACCCTGATGATCCTGAGTGTGGGAGATAAAGAACCCTGATGATCCTGAGTGTGGGAGATAAATAACCCTGATGATCCTGAGTGTGGGAGATATATAACCCTGATGATCCTGAGCGTGGGAGATAAATAACCCTGATGATCCTGAGCGTGGGAGATAAATAACCCTGATGATCCTGATCGTGGGAGATAAAGAACCCTGATGATCCTGAGTGTGGGAGATAAATAACCCTGATGATCCTGAGTGTGGGAGATAAATAACCCTGATGATCCTGAGTGTGGGAGATAAAGAACCCTGATGATCCTGAGTTTGGGAGATAAATAACCCTGATGATCCTGAGTGTGGGAGATAAATAACCCTGATGATCCTGAGCGTGGGAGATAAATAACCCTAATGATCCTGAGTGTGAGAGATAAATAACCCAGATGATCCTGAGTGTGGGAGATAAATAACCCTGATGATCCTGAGTGTGGGAGATAAAGAACCCTGATGATCCTGAGTGTGGGAGATAAAGAACCCTGATGATCCTGAGTGTGGGAGATAAATAACCCTGATGATCCAGAGCGTGGGAGATAAAGAACCCTGATGATCCAGAGTGTGGGAGATAAATAACCCTGATGATCCTGAGTGTGGGAGATAAATAACCCTGATGATCCTGAGTGTGGGAGATAAATAACCCTGATGATCCTGAGTGTGGGAGATAAATAACCCTGATGATCCTGAGTGTGGGAGATAAATAACCCTGATGATCCTGAGTGTGGGAGATAAATAACCCTGATGATCCTGAGTGTGGGAGATAAAGAACCCTGATGATCCTGAGTGTGGGAGATAAAGAACCCTGATGATCCTGAGTGTGGGAGATAAAGAACCCTGATGATCCTGAGTGTGGGAGATAAATAACCCTGATGATCCTGAGTGTGGGAGATAAAGAACCCTGATGATCCTGAGTGTGGGAGATAAAGAACCCTGATGATCCTGAGTGTGGGAGATAAATAACCCTGATGATCCTGAGTGTGGGAGATAAATAACCCTGATGGTCCTGAGCGTGGGAGATAAATAACCCTGATGATCCTGAGTGTGGGAGATAAATAACCCTGATGATCCAGAGCGTGGGAGATAAATAACCCTGATGATCCTGAGTGTGGGAGATAAATAACCCTGATGATCCTGAGTGTGGGAGATAAATAACCCTGATGATCCAGAGCGTGGGAGATAAATAACCCTGATGATCCTGAGTGTGGGAGATAAATAACCCTGATGATCCTGAGTGTGGGAGATAAATAACCCTGATGATCCTGAGTGTGGGAGATAAATAACCCTGATGGTCCTGAGCGTGGGAGATAAATAACCCTGATGATCCTGAGTGTGGGAGATAAATAACCCTGATGATCCAGAGCGTGGGAGATAAATAACCCTGATGATCCTGAGTGTGGGAGATAAATAACCCTGATGATCCTGAGTGTGGGAGATAAATAACCCTGATGATCCTGAGTGTGGGAGATAAATAACCCTGATGATCCTGAGTGTGGGAGATAAATAACCCTGATGATCCTGAGTGTGGGAGATAAATAACCCTGATGATCCTGAGCGTGGGAGATAAATAACCCTGATGATCCAGAGCGTGGGAGATAAATAACCCTGATGATCCTGAGCGTGAGAGATAAATAACCCTGATGATCCTGAGCGTGGGAGATAAATAACCCTGATGATCCTGAGTGTGGGAGATAAATAACCCTGATGATCCTGA